>NW_006921689.1:2827731-2853167 GCF_000298275.1 Orycteropus afer afer | reverse complement strand
TGCAGTATGGATTATGTCTCAATATAAAGAAAACAAAAAGCCTCACAACTGGACCAATGAGCAGCATCAAAATAAATCAATAAATGGAAAGAAGATTGAGGTTGTCAAAGAATTCATGTTGCTTGGTTCTACAATCCATGCCAATGGAAGCAGCAGTCAGGAAATGAGATGATGTGTAGCATTGGGAAGGTAAACCGTGAAGGAACTTTTTCAAGTGCTGAGGAACAAGGATGTCTCCTTGAGGACTAGGTGTGCCTGACACAAGCCATGATATTTCCAATTGCCTCACATGCATGTGAAAGCTGGACAATGAATAAGGAAGACCGAAGAAGAGTTGATGCTTTTGAGATGTGGTCCTGGTGAAGAATGCTGAAAGTACCATGGGCTGCTAAAAGAACTAACAGATTTGTCCTGGAGGAAATGCACCCGAAATGTTCCTTGGAAACCAGAATGGCCAGACTCCGTCTCACCAGTTTGGTCATGTTGTCAGAAGGGACCATTCCCTGGAGAAGGATGTCATGCTTGGTAGGGTGGAGGGCTAACAAAAGAGGGGAAGGCCTTCAACAAGATGGATTGACACAGTGGCTGCGATGATGGGCTCAAGTATAGCAGGGATCATGGAGCTGGTGCAAGATTGGGCATTGTTTTGTTCTGTTGTGCATGGGGTCGCCATGAGTCAGAAACAACTCGACAGCACATATCAACAACAACAACAGGTTTTGCTTTACTGAGACTTGATGACCAGAAACCTGGGATCATTAAATTACCCTGCATCTCTGGGTAAAAGAAACCTTCCTTAGGTCCAGTGTCCAAAGGACCAAGCTACTGAGTGGGTGTGTAACAGCCACAACTAGATCTCTTTTATGTTGTTTTTCTTCATTGTGTAGACTTCTGCCAATGATACTACTCATTCCTTTTTGCACTTATAGGTCCAACAGAGAGGTATTTAATATTTAATTATGTCCATACATCTTTCAGGGTCTTGGGATCTAGTGATAATCAAGTGATTTCATAGTAAATGATCTCCCATTTTAATAGGAGATGTAGAGTAAACATATACATATAGAAATGAATAAATAATAAGATGTATTAAAGTGCTTAGCTAATTGTATTAAACAGGGTGATGTGACAGTAAGTGATTGTTTTTTGGTATTCTACTTCATTTTGAGCAGTCAGTGAAGGCCTATTTAAGGAGGACACATTGAAACTGAAACTTGGATAACTAGAAAGAGCTAGCTACAAGACTAGGGGCGGGGGCAAATGCAAAAGCCTTAGAAAAGGAATGAACTTGGTGTGTTAAAAAAAAAAGAAAGAAAAAGTAAAGAAGACCATTATAATAGGTGAAGGGGAAGGTGGTGGTGGTGTAAGATGAAGCTGAAGATCCAAGCAAGGGTCAGCCCCTGGATATGAGGGGCTAAAATTACTCATACCTCACAAATCTTTTCAAACTGGCCTTCATTCTTGGGAAGACTGCCTTATAAAGCCTTCCAAAAAAGAAAAAGAAAACTCCAGGCTCAGATGATTCTAATGGTAAATTCTGCCAAACATGTAAGGAAGAAATAATACCAATTCTATACAATCTGCTCCAGGAAGAGGAAACAGTAATAGTACAATCATAAAAAGATATTATGTGTAAGATAATAAAACTGCAGTATAATGACCCTTATGAATATAGACAGACAATTCCTCAACAAAATATTAACATATCAAATCCAGGAATATATAAAAAGGACATTACCTTCAGAAAGGGTTCATCCCAGGAATGCAAGTCAAGTCTAACATTTGAACATCAATGCAATTCATCATATCAAGGTAAATATTGTAGCAGTTTTTTTTCAACTCTGCCTACAAAACCTTCCTCTCTCCCTGAGGTGAACTTAACTGCCCTTCTCTTAGTGAGAGCTGGACTTAAAGTCTCTGTCCTAAGAATTTGTATGAGAAAGGGTAAAATAGTATTATCATAATGAAGAAAACTAACTGGTAGAGAGCATTTTAAACAAATGCTTAAGTTTAATGTTACCAGTAATAATTCATGCCTTATAATGTACTCCTTGATATGACATGATTCAAAATGCACTCCATCTCTGCTATAACCTCTCCAAAAATCAATAAACCCATTCTAATACTGAGAAACATTAAAGAAATTCAAATTGAGACACTTTATATAAAATGCCTAACCCCTAACCATTTTTTTTTTGGTGTTAGGTCCCATCAAGTTAACCCTGACCCATAGTAATCTTAAATATAACGGAATGAAAAATTCCCTAGTCCAACACCAATTTCACAATCATTGGTACGTTTGAGCCTATTGTTGTACCCCTATGTCAATCAACAGTTCTTTCAAAAATGTCAAGGTCATCAAAGACAGAGAAAAATGACAAAACTGTTGTAGATTTTAGAAGACTAAGGAGACATGAGGAGCTCTGGTAGTGTAGTGCCTAAGGCACTTGACTGCTAACCAGAAGACTGGCAATTCAAACCCACCAGCCACTCTTCGGAAGGAAGATTTGGCAATCCACTTCCCTAGTGATACTGCCTCAGAAACCCAAGGAAGGGTCACTATGAGCTGCGTCCGACGCGACGACACATAACAACAACAACAAACAAGGAGACATGAAGACTCAATCCAACATGCTATCTTGGATTAGATCCTAAAACTGAAAAAGGGCCTTTGTATAAAAATTTGTTAAGTCTAAATGATTTCTACAGGTTAGTTAATAGTACTACAGTCATACTAATGTCTCAGTTTTTGTAAATGTACCATGGCTACGTAAAGTATAAACATTAAGGTAAATTGTGTGATGGATGTATAAGAACTCTCTGAATTATCCTCACAACTCTTCTGTAAAACTAAAATCATTTCAAGATACAGTATTTTTAAAGTACAAATTAAAGTTTAGAACTCAAAGTACTTATTATTTGGATAAGTAGTTTAATAATAGACCAGTACTTAGCATAGTAAATTACATAGCAAAAAACATATTTAAACTACTTTTAGCATGAAAGCATATAATTAAGATAATGACTATTTATTTTGATATACACAAAATATTATAATAGAATTACTTTACTCATTGTAAAGAAAATTCAACAAAAAGATGAAGTTGGGGGAAAAAATAGATGGAGTAGGAAATAGAATGTTAAAGATCTATCAATTATTCCTAATGTAGTCCTAGCTGTATCTCCCAGATATTCTAGTACAAAAATATATATAACGATACTTTAATTTTTACTATTATAAAATTTTAAATTATTAAATTTAATTGATTAAATTGCATTGTTTGTATTCATTATTTAAATAATTGACTTTTAAATTATAAAAATTTTAAATGATGTGTCCTTTGAATTATGAATTTGGTCATGGCTTCTGATTTTATTTGTCTAGTATATTTGTACTTACCAAGAAATGGTAGCAAGGAAAAGAGTATGGATTTGTCTTAGGCTAACTTATTAGAGGAAAGCAAGTAGTAAAAGCATAGAAGTAGTTGGATTTAAACATAAAAATATTAGCCAATTTTAAGAGATTGGTAAATCTCAAGCCTTTAAGCAGAAGACTAAATGAAATATTTTGCATCAGGGTTATAACAAAGATAAAAAATAATTGAATAAATGGGTACCGTATTTTAGTAGGAGTATAGAATATAGACTAATAAGGCAAAATCAATGCTTTTAATTTTGTCTAGAAGATCTATTCATATTTATATAAGCTTTAATGGTAAAGAAAAACTGAGGAACTAGACAGGTAAAAAAAAATCTCACAAGAAAGGATAAAGTCAAACACATTTTATGAACCATGGTGTATGTTGGAAAGTCATGAAGAGACATGAAAGTCTAGCTATGAAAGTAGAAGACATGCAAAGCCGTTGAGCCATAACACAGTTCATCACATCAAGTGCAGTGCACTGGCTGAACCACTGTTCTGCAGGGTTGAAGCAAAGGCAGGTTAGACCCAACCTTGAGAACCCAATGATCAGAAATAAGACAAATAAGCATCATTATAAAAGGAAGGATAACTCAAGATTTCCCAATATATTCTAAGTTATGTTGTTGTTGTTATCAGGTATTGTGATAATTAAGTTTATGTATCAACATGGCTGGGCCTGATTTTGAATGGCTGGGCAGGTGGATGTAGTTATTCCCCATAATGACACTGGTAATCAACTCATTGTTGGAATCTACTGTGAGCAACTGAGTAGCTGTCTTAGGGATGTGGTCTGCTTCCAGTATATAAGAAGCTTTAAGAAAGGTCTTGCAATTTTTGGCACATCTGGAGCCTGCCCTTAGCCAAGTCTTTATCTCAGTGTCCTGGCATGTTGTCTGCTGATCTTGAGACTGCTTCTGGACTTGAACAAGTGGTCGGCCATGTTGCTTGTTAATTTGAGGACTCTGCCATTTTACTTGTCAACCTTGGGTTTGTCAGCCACAGCAGCCAGCAGTTGTCTGAGTTAAAAGAAGCCTCCACCTTCAGTGGACTGGGAGCAAGAAACAGAGTTGAAATCAATGGTTGATGGTCTTTCACCCAGCCTCTAGAGCTGACACTTTGAATTGAGACTTCTAGCCTCCAAAACTGTGAGAGAATCAATCTCTGTTTCTTTAAGTCATCCATTTGTTGTATTTTCCATTAGAGCAACACTAGAGAACCAAAACAGAAATCATCATATCAATACCAACATATAATGACCCAATGTACAACAGAACAGAACACCTGGCCATTCTTCTGCTATACTCATCATCATTGCTACGTTTGAGCCATTGTTGCAACTAATGTGTCAATCCATCTTAAGTTTCTTTCTCTTTTTTACTGACCCTCTGCTGTACCAAGTATGATGTCCTTCTCCAAGAACTGACCACCTTCGGTTAACATGTCCAAAGTGTACAGACAAAGCTCACTATCCTCACTTCTAAAGGAACATTCTGTCTGTACTTCTTCTAAGATAAATTTGTTCATTCTTCTGGAAGTCCATGGTATCATTCAATGTTCTTCACCAACACTGTAATTCTTCCATCTTCCTTATTTATTGCAAAAAATTTCACATGCATATGAGGCAATTGCAAATGCCTTGGATGGGGTCAGACACCTTAGTCCTCAAAGTGACATCTTTCCTTTTTAACATTTTAAAGAGCCCTTTTGCAAGAGATTTGCCCAATGCAATATGTCATTTAATTTCTTTACTTCTATTTCCATGAGCATTGATTCTGGATCCAAGCAAAATAAAATTCCTGATAACTTCAATCTTTTCTTTGGTTATTATAATGTTGTTTATTGGTCCAGTTGTGTGGATTTTTGTTTTCTTCACATTGAAGTGTAATCCAATCTGAATGTTTTGATCTTTGAACTTCATCAGTAAGTGCTTTAAGTCTCTTCACTTTCAACAAGCAAGATTGTGTCATCTGTACATTGCAATCTGTTAATAAGTCTTCCTCCAACCCTAATACCACATTCCTCTTCATGAAGTCTGATTCCTTGAATTATTTCCACAGCACACAGACTAAATAAGTATGGTGAAAAAGTACAACCCTGACACACACTTTTCATGGTTTAAATGATGCATTATCTATCCCCTTGTTCTGTTAGAACAACTGCCTTTTTTCTGTGTTCAAGTTCTTCATGAGCACAATAAAGTATTCTAGTATTCCCATTTTTCACAATGTTATCTATAATTTGTTATGATCCACACAGTCAAATGCCTTTTTGTAGTCAATGAAACACAGGTAAAAATCTTTCTGGTATTCTCTATTTTCAGCCAAGATCCATTTAACATCATCAGTGATATTCATTTCACATCCTGTTTTGAATCTGGCTTGAATTTCCAACAGTTGATGTACTTCTATCTTCAGCAAACTTTACTTGTGTGTGATAATAATAATACTGTTTCATAATTTCCACATTCTGTTAGATCACCTTTCTTTGCAGTGGGCACAAATATGGATTTCTTCCAGTTGCTTGGCCAGGTAGCTGTCTTTCAGATTTCTTGGCATAAATGAGTAAGCACCTCCAGTGCTGCATCTATTTGTTGAAACATCTCAATGGGTATTCCTTCAGTTCCTGAACCTTGTTCTGTGCCAGTTTCTTCAATGCAGCTTGTACTTGTCCCTCAAATACCATCAATTCTTGATCATGTGCTAATCTCAAAATAGTTGAGCATTGACTGATTCTTTTTGGTACAGTGATTCTGTGTATTCTTTCTGTCTTCTTTTGATGTTTCCTGATTGTTCAATATTGTGAACAGTCCTTCAATATTGCAACTCAATGCTTGACTTTTTTCTTCAGTTCTTTCAACTTGAGAAATACAGAGCATGTTCTTCCCTTTTGGTTTTCTAATTCTAGGTTTTTGCACATTTCATCATAATACTTTACTTTGTCTTCTCTAGCTGCTATTGAAACCTTTTGTTTAGCTATTTTCTTTATCATTTCTTCCATTGGCTTTAGCTATTCTCCATTCTAGAGCAAGTTTAAGAATTCTTTCTGACATCCATCCTGGTCTTTTCTTCCTTTTGTGTCTTTTCAATGACCCCCCTGCTTTCTTCATGTATGATGTTCTTTATGTCATCCCACAACTCATTTGCTTTTTGGCCACTGGTGTTCAATGCATCAAATCTATTCTCAAGATATTCTCTAAATTCAGGTTAGATGTATTCAACGTTGTACTTTGGTTCTTGTGGTCTTGTTTCAATTATCTTTAGCTTCAATTTGAAGTTACATATGAGGAATTGATAGTCTTTTTCTGTAATTGACTCCTAGCCTTGTTCTGACTGATGATCATGAGCTTCTGCCTGGTCTCTTTCCACCGATGTATTCATCTGGTGAAGTCCACATATACAGTCACTATTTATGTCATTGAAAGAAGGTATTTCCAACAAATAGCTCATTGATCTTACAAAATTCTATCATGCAGTCTGTGGTTTGTTTTCTAGCACCAATGCAATATTTTCCAGCTACCAATCCTTTGTTTCTTACTTTGAATTCCAATCACCAGTAATTATCAATGAATCTTATTTCTATGTTTGATCAATATCAGACCACAGATGTTGGTAAAAATCTTCAGTTTCTTCATTTTGGCATTATCTTTTGTGCATAAATTTGAAGAACTAACTAATCTTCTTTGTTAGATGTATGTATATTACCCTATCACTGATAGCATTGGCATCATCTACTTCATGGTAGATCTGAAATGTTGTTTTTGACAATGAATATAATATCAGGTGCCTTCAATTTATCATTCCTAGTGTAGTAGATAATATGTTTGTCTGAGTCAAAATGACCAATACCATTCAATTTCAGCTCATTAATGCCTAGGATATCAATTTTTTATCTCTTCCATTTCATTTTTTATAACTTCCAATTTTCCTAGATTATATTTTCCTACATACCATGTTCTAATCATTAATGGATGTATGCAGCTTTAATTATTCTAATTATTAATGGATGTATGTTGTTTCGAATCTTACTACATCAGCAAATTAAGGTTCTGAAAGCTTTATTCTGTCTACATCATTAAAGTCATTTAAGTGCTTTCCAACCTGAAAGGCTCACCTTCCAGCACTATATCAAACAATGTTCTGCTGCTATTCATGAGATTTTCACTGGCCAATTTTTTCAGAAGTAGATCACTGGGTCCTCCCTCTGAGTCTATCTTAGCCTGGATGCCTTTCTGACATTTATCATGACTTGTGGATGAATACCAGTAGTATAGCTTCCAGCATCACAGCAACGGGCAAGCCACCACAGTATGAGAAACTGACAGACAAGTGGTGGTTCAAGCTATAATCCACCTAGTATTAGAGTCCTGAGTGGTATTAATAGATGCTTCTAGGAATATTTATATATTTGTATTTTAATATGTCACTGTGCATTTGACTAATTTAACTTCTGAATATATTTTGTAAATTTTCAAGAACACCTGTAAATATATCCAGGAATATTACTTTTCTGTGTAATATAATTTAAAAATTGCTGACTACTGAATTTAAATGGAGATGAGGTCATTCCATTTTTTGTAATCCTTTCCTCATGTTTTAATTTGTCAGTGGTATGTCCGAGGTGAGATTTTCAAATGCAAGGCAAATAGGAAGTTCAATAATGAGAAATTAAAGAAGTTAAGGCAGGGGCAATGAAGAAAGCTCATTATTGGCCACTTATACCTGCCAATGAAAGAGTTTTCCTAATCAGATAACATGAAAATTTTAAGTGTGTGGAAATGAGACATGAGATGGGTATTTTAGAATGTAAGGGACTATTTCAAATTATGGCATGAAAAACTGAAGATAATAAAGAGATTTGGATGTCTAATGGGTATTTGTAATGGTCCAGCAGAAAGGAGATAGGAAGATGTCAACAATGGTCAAGTCTGATTCATTTGAAATTTTGCTTATCGATATTCTTGGTAGTGACAATTCCTAGTTTTGCCCTTGGGAAAAAAGGTCATCTGATTGCCTTGACTCACTTTTTCTGTCAGTGGATAACACCAGATATGCTTTGGGAATATAGAGATGAAGCATTGTTTACCCTCTATAAAACTTTTAAATATGAATTGGTAACTACAAATATGAAAAATTATCACTCTAAATTACGTAAATCAGGATCTTTCACATTGAAATTAATTAAATCTTTATTTCTCACAGGTTTTACTAACATCAAGATTGTCAATCTCTCCTTTTTCAATGGGATTTTTATAAATAACCATGATATATAACTGGATTATATATAATATGTGTATGTGTGCATGCATATTAAGCTAGGCCAATAGGTAAAAGAAGCATTATCACTGAATCATTAATCCTGTACTTCTAAATGTGAATTGACAGATTGAATCTGAGCTCACAGGCCCATAATATGAGGATTAACTGACTCTAGAATTAGACAAACGCATACACACATATCCTAGGCTGTTTCTAGTGTGCAGAAGGAATCAGAAAAGCATGTATGTCAAACTACATAACTTAAGAATTTATTAGAAGTCAATTTTAACCCCTTGTACTCCTCCCACTAAAGTATGCTTGAAAATTTCCAAGGACTCTCTTACATTTTTCTGTGTATCAGTACTGATCATTCACTGCTGTCATGGTCCATACTCTCTTAAAGTTTGCCCTTTGAAGGGAAAGCAGAAAACAAGTTGCTGCTGTTGTTGTTAGGTGTTGTTGAGTAGATTCCAACTCCTAGCATTCCATGATCAATAGAATGAAACACTACCCAGTCCCGGCTGTGACTCTGAGGCATTGAACATATTTTACGGTAAAAATTTTTTCCTACCACTTACCTGTTTATCCCGGCAGCCAAAGTTCTTAGACAGTTAAGAGAAAGCCTTTTCCTTCTTTTATGCAAAGTTGGGGATGGAGGAATATAACACAATTGCTCAGGTTCTAGAAACAGTATTCAATTAACAGAGAACCTTTTCCCTACCAGGTTCCCCATACTAACCCAACTCCCATCAGCTGTTGTGCTTCCCTCTGATCCTTTGGCCATAAAGTTGAATGTGACTCATCATGTTAAGTTGTTTCTCATGGACCTTATTGTCCTACCTACCTTCTGTTTATATTCCTCAGTGTATTCTCCTTATCTCTTTAAGTCTGAACCCAACCACTGCCTCCAAATTTCAATTCTTTTCTAGGCAGCTCCTCAGCAACCCACTAAATTATTAGATGCAAATGAACACTTAAGAACATGGAGTCATCCATCCTTAAATATCTGCTTGTGTGTGTCCATCTACTAGTCACTAGTCCCAGAAACCCCATAGCCTCATAGCTCTGAGTAAATATATATATATATATATATATAAAATATGAGCTCTGGTGGCATAGTGCCTAAGGCATTTAACTGCTAACCAGAAGGCAGGAGGTTCAAACCCACCAGCCACTCCTCAGAAAGAAGGTTGGGCAACTTATTTCCATAGTAATACCACCTTGGAAACCCAAGGAGGGGTCGTTATGAATTGGATCTGACTCCATGGCAGCAGTAGTGTTTTAGTGTTTTATACACACACACACACACATATATGTATGTATGTATGTATGTGTATGTGTGTGTATATATATATTTTATATATTTTATATAAATATATATATATATTTTATATATTTTATATATATATATAAAACTAGCCAGCTATTTATCTATCTTGATTAAATTGTATCTATTGACTAGAATTTTATGTCATTTTGCAAAAAAGATATGAAGACAGCATCCTCTGCCCTCCTCTAACCTCACAAAGGGAAGAGAGATCAATCAACACTAACAGCCCAAAGCTAATTCCTATGAGGCCAAACATACTACCACCCTCCAACTTTTTTTACCAGTTCTAACCATCCCTCCCACAACACTCACTACTTTTCTACTGGGTTCAATCATTTTTTTGCAATGGTCACACAGAACTCGCAGACAATATTAATGATTATGGGGCATATTAGGGAAGCAACAGGTTACAAATTCAGGTTCAGGCATGCTTAGGATACAATACTTTGGTCAGTACAGCCTTCCCTTGGCTATGCCCAAAGGGATACCTCCCTTTGGGCCTTAGCATCTCAGCCTGGCCTCTGCCTTGCTCAGGCAAGTGTTACAAAGCTCTTTTAGCTCTGCCAATAACCGCCCTAGGTGTACCCCACTACACCAGCAAGCTTCCTGCCCAAAGGCATTCAGTTTTCTTGCTCTGTGGGCCAGCAAGCCGTCAGCTCTGTCTCCTGCCAGTCTCTTGGTTCTGCCACCACTATCTCTCTGCTGGTTGTCTCTGCCATCTTAGTGCAGGGATCTCAAGTCCAAGGATGAGCTCCCCTCCTGGCTGATCTCTGTGTGGATGGTAGTGAGATTCCCCCTGTCCACAAGCCTAGCAAGATGACAAAACTGAACAATCCCCACATTAGGGTTCCATATACCTTATTTCCATGATCCCACACCCACAAAGGTGCCATCTTCCTTATTTACATTACTAACAAACTATCCAGGAGCTCTGGTAGCATAGTGGCTAAAGCACTTGACTGCTAACCAGAAGGCTGGCGGTTCAAACCCACCAGCCACTCCTCGGAAGGAAGGTTGGGCAATCCTACTTCCGTAGTGATACTGCCTTGGAAATCCAAGGAGGGGTCTCTATGAGTTGGGGCTGACTCCACGGCACATAACAACAACAACAACAACAACAAACTATCCAATCCCCTTGGTATGCCAGAAGCACCTTATAGTTGCATGGTTCCACCCAGTAATCTGAGTGGAAGTCACAAAGACCATGCTAGAAGAGCCATACCAAATAATTCACTGAATCACACATCTCTTTTTCGTTTTCTAAAGAGTGATGATATTTTCTATTCATTGGCTTAAAGAAAAGTTCTAAATTTATATAATAATTAATTATTAAACTTTTTAATTTGAAATATCACACACGTATAGACAAAGGCACAAAACTTAAGTTTATAGTTTAAGTAATGATTATATGAAAAAGCCTGTATAATCACCAGACAGATCAATAAATTAAACATTGACATGTCCTCTAAGAGTTCCAAGTATGTCCCTTCCTGATTCAACACCTCCTTCTCAACTAGAGGTAACTATCATCTTGATGTCTATAGTAACTGTTCCATTTCCTTTGTAGTTTTACAACTTAGGTTTACATCCATAAATATTTTTTTC
This sequence comes from Orycteropus afer afer, assembly GCF_000298275.1. Taxonomy (NCBI): domain Eukaryota; kingdom Metazoa; phylum Chordata; class Mammalia; order Tubulidentata; family Orycteropodidae; genus Orycteropus; species Orycteropus afer. The sequence goes on along the minus strand of NW_006921689.1, from coordinate 2,841,553 downwards.
TCTTTTTCAACTTTTTAATAATTAATTTGATCTCTGCATAGTTTTGTCTTGCTTCTTTTCTTTTCCATGTTATGATTTTGTTATTCCTCCATGCTTTTGCTTACATAAAATAGATGCATTACAACTATTTAGTTAATGTATGTTATTTCCTAATAGATTTCCCTGAAATAACAGTGCAATTTAGGAAAGAAAAAAAAAAAAAAAGAGTTTGGGTGCCCTAGGGCAACTGGATGAAAAGATGTGAGTCTTTTATCCCTGTACATTAATCTTCCAAATCAGAGTGTGCTAGTCAACTTCTACATACCGGTTGGCTGCAGGACCCAAATGACCTTTTCCCTTTTTTGTTATGCTTTGAGAATTGAGGGCCATATTCTGGGGCTTGTACTGCCAGCTGGCTTTTGGTAAAACTCACTGGCAAGAATGAACACCATGGAACATAAGGCTAGAAACAGACTTTGAAGTAGGGCTCCTTGCTTCGGAGGACAGATATCAAAGCTGATTTGGTTGGCAACACAAAGATACAAAATTTCTCTAGGGTTCCCATATAGGGGTGAGTTTCTATTCTATTTGATGTCTAATATCTTCTGATTTGCTCTGAGAGAAAAGGAGAAATGCCAACAATAAATATAATTAGTATAAAATACTTCAGTATTTCTTTAAAAAAGATATAAGAAGAGAAATCAAATATTTCATATTTTTCCTGTCATAATAAATCCCCAGGTATTAACATTTTTGATACAACAAGCAAATGGCCTGTGAGATTCAGCCAAGTAAAAGATTTTCCAATACAAAATATCTTTTCTGTTAATGTGTTTGCAGCAATGTTGTAGATATAAGACATGATATGCTATGAGATGGATAACATGTTTTACTTCTTTGATGAATATACATATTAGACACCTGTATGTAGGTATCTAAGGCATTTGATTGCTAACCAGGAGGCTGGTGGTTCAAACCCACCAGCCACTTCTTGAAAGGAAGGTTGGGCAATCTACTTCCATAGTGATACTGCCTTGGAAACCCAAGGAGGGGTCGCTGTGAGTCAGGTCTGACTCGAGGCACATGACAACAACAACATGTAGGTATCTGATTCAGGGAGACAAGGCATTTCTCAATTTCCCTTATATTGTTTCTTTTCTGATTTTATGTCCTTTCATTCCATATTTCAAAAGGAGTAATCTGTTAAATGTAATCTTGATCTCTACAGGTATGCAGTAAGTTTTGTATTCCAGTTTACCTGAGTGTGTCATGATTAAATAAAAGAGGAAAGGCAGCACATCTGATTAAGGGATGAGGCAAAATCATGCAGATAAATGAAATCACATCACTGAGCAATATACATTTTGAATTGTGTTGTCTTGAAGAGAAAAGTATTGCTAAACTTGAGATCACAACATATTTCTAAATTTTGAAACACATTTGCTCATGTTTAGATTAGGGTTTACATATATTTTTGATGTTTTGTTTAAAAAAAAATTGGCATTAATTCATTTTTTATGTATCCCTACCTACATATACAATAAAAAATAAAATTATCAAACTACTAGCAGTAATTATTTACAAAGGACTTTCCTAGGCATATCTCTTTTGATCTCCCAAAGATCAACAGATATTTACTATTTCTCTCCAAGTGCATATTTCTTATTGTGACAAAGGAGACACTACAGTGTAAACAAACATGTCCACACTCTATGTTCACCTTTAAGGGGAAATCAGAAGACAAATTGTTGTGGTTAGGTGCCATTGGGTTGATTCCAACTGATAGCATTCTGTGTTCAACAGAACAAAACACTACCTAATTCTGAACTAGCCTCTCAACCATGGGTATGTTTAATTTAAGCCTACTGCTGCAGTCACTGTTGAAAGTCTTTCTCTGTTTTGCTGACCTTCTAATTTACCAAGCATGATGTTCTTTTCCTGGAGTTGCTCTTTCCTAATAACATGTCCAAATTATATGACATGAAGTTTCACCATCCTTGCTTCTAAGGACCATTCTGGTGTACTTCTCCCAAGAAAGATTTGTTTGTTCTTCTAGCATATTATACTGTGTGTTTTAAAGGCAGAGTCACTTTACAAAGTAAAATGAAATCCTTGAAAACGTCAATAATTTCTCCATTTATCATGATGTTGCTTATCGCTTGTTTATGTTGAGGTGTAATCCACACTGAGTGCTGTATGTAGTCTTTGATCTTCATCAATAAGTGATTTAAATTCTCTTCACTTTAAGAAAGCAAGGATATGTGATAGGCATATTACAGATTGTCAATGAGTCTTCTTCCAATCCTGATGCCACATTCTACTTACTTCACAAGGTACATAAGGTACAGTTTCTCATATTATTTGTTCAGAATACTGATTGAAAAATTGTGGTGAAAAGACACAACCCTGATTCACACACTTCCAGATCCCAAACCACACAATATCCCCTTGTTCTGTTCTAATGACTGTGTCTTCATGTAGGTACAGTTTCAGCGGGAGCTCTATTAAGTGTTCTGGAAATCACATTCTTCACAAATTTTTGCATAATTTGTTGTCATCCACACAGTCAAATACCTTTGTCTAGTCAATAAAACACAGGCAAATATGTCCCCTTTTTCACTGATACTCCACCTTACCAAGCATAATATCTTTCTCCAGGGAATGGTCCCTTCTGACAACACAAACCAAAGTAGGTGAGCAGAAGTCTGGCCATTCTTGCTTTCAAGGAGCATTCCAGCTACACTTCTTCCAGGACAAATTTGTTATTTCTTCTGGCAGTGCATGGTACTTTCAGTATTTTTCACCAATACCACAATTCAAAAGCATCAATTCTTCTTCAGTTTTCTTTATTCACTGTCCAGCTTTCACATGCATATTAGGCTATTGAAAATACGTTGGCTTCAGTTAAGTGCATTTTAGTCTTCAAAGAGACATCTTTGCTCTTTAGCACTTTAAAGAGGTATTTTGCAGCAGATTTCCCCAGTGCAATACGACTTCTGATTTCTTGATTCCTGCTTCCATTGGTATTGATTGTGGATTCAAGTAATATGAAATACTTGAAAACTTCAATCTTTTCCCCATTTGTCATGATGCTGCTTATTGGTCTAGTTGTGAAGATTTTCTTTCTTTTTTTTTTTTTTTTTATGTTGAGGCGAGATCCATACTGCATGCAGACTACTCTTTAATCTTCATCAGTAAGTGCTTCAAGTCAGCTCCAATTTCAGCAAGCAAACTTGTGCAGTCTGTATATCACAAGTTGTTACCGAGTCTTCCTCCAATCCTGATGCCACAATATTCTTCATATAGTCCAGCTTCCCAGATTATTTTTTCAGCATACAGATTGCATAAGTATGGTGAAAGGATACAACCCTGACACATTCCTTTCCTAATTTTAAACTACTCAGTATCCCCTTGTTCTGTTCTAATGACAGCCTCCTGGTCCATGTACACGTTCCTCATGAGCACAATTAAGTATTCTAGAAATCTCTTTCTTCTCAATGTTATCCATAATTTGTTAAGATACACACACATAGCGTAGTGGCTAAGGCACTTGACTGCTAACCAGAAGGCTGGAGGGTCAAACCCACTACCCACTCCTCGAAAGGAAGGTTGGGCAATCCTACTTCCATAGTGATACTGCCTCGGAAACCCAAGGAGGGGTGGCTATGATTCAGGGCTGACTCGACAGCACATAACAACAACAACAACAACACACAACCAAATGCTTTTGCATAATAGATTAAACACAAGTAAACATCTTGTTGGTATTCTTTGCTTTCAGCCAAGATCCATTTGACATCAGCAATATATCCCTTATTCCATGACCTCTTCTGAATCCAGCTTGCACTTCTGGAAGTTTCCTGTCAATATACTACTGCAACCATTTTTGAATTATCTTCAGTAAAACTTTACTTGCATGTGATATTAATGATATTGTTCAATGATTTACACATTCTGCTGGATCACCTTTCTTTGGAATGGGTACAAATATGGATCTCTTCCAGTTGGTTAGCCATGTCATTGATGAGTAAGTGCCTCCAGCACTGCATCCATTAGTTGAAACATCTCATTGAAAATTCCATCAATTCTTGGGCCTTGTTTTTCACCAATTTCTTCAGTGCAGCTTTGACTTCTTCCTTTAATACCATTATACGCCATCTCCTGAAATAGCTGAACATTGGCCAATTCTTTTTGGTACAGTGACTGTGTATTTCTTCCCTCTTCTTTTGCTGTTTCCAGCGTCATTCAATATTTTGCCTGTAGAATCTTTCAGTATTGCAACTCAAGTCTTAATTTTTTTCTTCAGTTCTTCCAGCTTGAGAAATGCCAAGCATGTTCTTATCTTTTGGTTTTCTAACTCCAGGTCTTTGCACATTCCATTATAATAACTGACTTTGTCTTCTTGAGCTGCTCTTTGAAATTTTCTGTTCAGCTCCTTTATCTTGTCATTTCTTCCATTTGCTTTAGCTAATCTCCATTCAAGAGCAAGTTTCAGAGTCTCTTCTGACATCCATTTTGGTCTCTTCTTCCTTTCCTATCTTTTTAATGACCTTTTGCTTTATTCATGTATGACGTTCTTGATGTTATCCCACAGATGGTCTAGTTTTTGGATATTGGTGTTCAATGCTGCAAATATATTCTTTAGATGGTCTCCAAATTCAGATAGGATATGATCAAGGTCATAGTTTCGCTCTTGTGGACTTGTATTAATTTTCTTCAGCTGCAACTTGAGCTTGCATATCAGCAATTGATGGTCTGTTGCACAGTCAGCTCCTGACCTTGTTTTGGTTAAAGATATTGAGCTTCTCCATTGCCTTTTTCCACAGATGTAGTCGATGATTCCTGTGTTTCATCTGGCAAGGTCCACATGTATAACTGCCATTTATGTAATTGAAAAAAAGGTATTTGAATTGAATGAATCATTTGGTCTTGCAAAATTCTCTCGTGTGATCTCCAGCATCATTTCTATCACCAAGGCCATATTTTCCAACTACTGGTGATTTTCCTTACCATAGAGTGAAGATAATGAAAAGAATGCCTACTGACTTTTAAAGTAGTCTTTGTCTTTTTCTTTCCTTCTGTCCACCTATTCACTTTTTAGGTTTATGTTATACTATTTTTCTCTGTCCTTAAAAGACATTATTTTCTTTTTCTCATTAACTTTTCAGTTTTTGTAGAAACAAGTGAGATTTCTTTTTGCTTGATTTAGACTATTCTTATATGACTTATACCCTAAGTTATTGGCATTTGGTTTGCTCAGATGTGGCTGAAATTACTTTGTGTCAGGGTGATTTTGTCATTCTTATCATTGACATCATCATTGTTTTGTTGGTATTGTCTTTTACTTTCTTCTGTTAATAAAGAAAATAATATGCAGTTCACAATGATCTTAATATTCTGAGCTTTCAGGGGATATTTTTGTTTTTACTTTTCTTATTCTTTCTTTATCCACTGTGATATTTATCCCATGAATTAGCTACCATTCTTTAAAGTATACAAATAAAAGCTGATTCTCCAGTTATAGAAGAAAAATAGGAACAAATTTTAGCAATTGCTAATCAAATCCAATAGCCTGTGTGAGTCTATTAGAAATATCCTCAGCAGAGAAAATTGAAAGATGAAGTACATTCTGATAGGATTAAGAAAAAGTTACATTAATCTTTACAATTTGTTACAATTTTCACATAAAACAATATTATCTGATCACCATGTTTATTTCACATGATACCAATTTATTATGATTATCACAATATAATGAATGAGTAACTGTGGCTCTCAGTTTCTGTGACCTGCTTAAAAAATGAGTGGTAAAAATGATACTCCAAGGAGGTATATAAACAGGATAAAAGATACTTAGAGAATTTTAGATTCTAAAGTTGTCTTGCTACTAATGAAAGAATCACATATCAAACAAGCAAAAAAATCTCATATTGAAACACATAAAGAGAAGCCACAATTGTTTAACTCAATGAAGAAAATTTCGTTTTTGCATTTTGCCTCTCAATATACAACTTACTTTCTTGAGGCAGCAATACATTTTGGTTGCTACAGTTGATGAAAGAACTTAGAAGAATCTCTAGAAGGCTTCAGACTCAGCTTCTTTAGAGAAAAATTTATCAGTACAGAGAAGATATAGTGACATTTTGGCAGAAAAGTCACAGCTTATTGTCATATATCCCATAGTTCTTAATACCAAGAATATGAAATCTCCTTAGGACTAACTCTATAGTTGTGGCTTGGAACAATAAAGGGAAGTTCTAAGAGGTCAGAGCCATAAGAGAAAATATTTCTATACTGAAGAACTCCATTATTATCCACAATAGCTAATGATGTCTGGAAACCTCTCAGGTAAGCGAAAGAAAACAATTCCAGTCAGCCATAGATGCCTAGAATACTCACCATCATTTATTGTGCAGTCACATAAAAGAAATGACCTCTATGGTGGGGGTATCTCCTAGGGCAATAAGAATGATTGAAGTTCTCTTTAATGCTCTAACCTCCCTCCAAAGCCCAGTGGGAACTCTATGCTGTAATTCTGAATAAAAATATTCAGTAAATACAAATATATCACTTTCCCCCCTTAGACAATACCCTTGGCTTTTTCCTATATTTTTTCTATATTATAGTAATCACTATGTTCTTTCTTCTCCCACATACCACACATGCTATAAGTATATAATTTAGTACACTAAGAGTGCTCAGGAGGCTGTCATTCAAACAGAACAAGGGGATACTGCATGCTTTAAAATCAAGAAGAGAGTGTGTCAGGGTTGTTTCCTTTCACCGTACTTATTCAATCTGTACACTGAGCAAATAATCCGAGAATCTAGACTACAGTAAGAAAATCATGGCATCAGGATTAGAAGAAGTGTCATTAATGACCCGCAATATGCTGAGGATGCAACTTTGCTTGCTGAAAGTGAGGATGATTTGAAACACTTACTGATGAAGATTGAAGAATACAGTCTGCAGTATAGATTACACCCCAATATAAAGAAAACAAAGATCTTCACAACTGGACCAATAACCAGCATCAAGATAAATGCAGAAAAGATTGAAGTTGTCAATGACCTCATATTACTTGGTTCTAAAATCAACACCAATGGAAGCAATGGAATGTCAAGATATCAGATGGTGTATAGCACTGGGCAAATCAGTTGTAAAAGACCTCTTTCAAGTGCTGAAAAGCAAAGATGTCTCTTTAAGGACTAAGGTGTGCCTGCACAAACCATGGTATTTTCAATTACCTTATATACATGTGAAAGCTGGACAATGAATAAAGAAGACAGAAGAAAAGTTGATGCTTTTGAGTTGCAGTGTTGGCAAAGAATGCTGAAGACTGCTAAAAGAACTAACAAATCTGTCCTGGAAGAAGTGCAGCTGAGATGCTTCTTGGAAGAGAGAATGGCCAGACTTCATCTCAACCACTTTGGTCATGGTGTGAGAAGAGACCATTCCCTGGAGGAGGATATCATGCTTGGTAAAGTGGAGGGTCGGTGAAAGAGGGGAAGGCCCTCAACAAGATGGATTGACATAGTAGCTACAATGATGGGCTCAGGTATAGCAGAGATTGTGGAGCTAGCACAGGACCAGGCAGTGCTTCGTTCTGCTATACATAGGGTCACTATGAGTCACAGATGACTCGACAGCACCTAACAACAACAAGAGTGCTCAGTTTTTATTTTCATGTAACAACATTTCACCCACTTTAAATAAATGGTATGTTGGTTTTCTTCTCTTTGGTAAAAGATACAACTTTTTTCTTTTAAAATATACCTTTAGCTAAATGAATTTCACTGGCTTTTTTGATACTGGCATCAACGATAAGTGTAGAAATTAGCTCAGAATGGACCTTCTGAAGTTACTTTAAAGTGTGGAAGTTAGTCTATTTTCTAGGTGATGAATATGAAAATGGGGAAAAAAAGTAAGTGAATAACCTGGAAGGTAACTGTTAAAGGATTCATATGATAGATATAATGCCAGTAACTCTTTGGGGTTAAAGATTTATTATAGAATAGAATTATGAATTCAGGGTATGAGGAAAAGTAATGAAAGAAATAAAATAAAATAAAAGATTTAAACATCTATGAATATTAAGAGACATTATTTCAGGTATGAAATTTTTTCTCAATCAAGGCAAGTTTCTTCATTTCAATGAATGTCTGCATAGTAAACACCTAACTCAGAGTGAGTACTCCATAAATAGTTATGGAAAGAAAGGAAGAAAGAAAAGAGGGAGAAGAAAGAGAAATAGAGAAGAATGAAACTTTTGAGCATCCTATAGCCTTCCTCTTTGTCTTCTTGACCCAGAATCATATTCAATACTTTCTGTTATTTTTTCCCACCTTCTTCCTGCCCTTGGTGTTGTAAAACCAATTTTGCATTCTATCCTCATCTTCCTCCACTTTGTCTCAGGCTGGGTTCCCTAGAGAAGTAAAACAAACAAAGCTGAGAGATAGAGAGAAATTATCTTAGGAAAATGGCTCACATAGTTATAGAAGGCAACAGATCCCAAGTTCCTGAATTAAATGTCAAACTAATTCATGAAGCTACAGGGGCTGATGAGCTTAATATTGGCAGGCAGTATACCAGTTGTTGACTATGGCAGATGACAAATACAAGAGGATCAGGCAGAATAGGGTATTGCTTGCTCATGGACAGTTGTGGGCAGCACAACAGGATCCAGATCCACAAAAGGTTCTCTCTTTTTCCCAGGATGTCCATATATATATACTGGAAGCAGGCCACACCCCTTAGGAAAATCCCTTTCAATGGATTGGCTGCTCAGAGCATATACAGCTGATCTCATCATGGGAATAACCACACCACAACTGCTTAAACCACTCAGAATCATGGTCCAGCCAAGATGACACACAACCCCAACTATCACAGTCCACCTCTTGTTAATTGACAATTGTACACATCTCCTTAACCATGTATAATCTCTAAATAAGGACAATAATACAGTCATATTTGTGCCTAACATAATACACTAACATGCATACAACTGAAACCACATTCACCTTGTTTACATTTCATAGTTCATAACTGAAGAAAACAAAAATATTTGATGCACACATACAATGAAGAAATATAACAATCACAGTCCTTATTTCTGCAACTGGTCACGTAGTCATAGCTGATATTCAGAACTACCTTCTTCCACCACCCATTCCTTATTTCCCTTTCCCTCAGAAAGCACCTCAACTGGTCGTGATTCTTTACCTGGTGCAGTGACTCAAACCTTCATTCCTGAAGGGTCTGGGCCATTAGTAGTCATATCAGAATTTGTTGTTGTAGTTTTCCATTGTCTTTAATCATAGAGCATGATAGTACTAAAAGATATCTTAAAGAATCTCTTGTATTCCAGACATATCCCTCTTTACTTTATATATCAACCCAATTTCCCTTTGGTAATCAGGGTCTATCACACCAGAAAGTACACTAGCTCCCTTCTTTGTCTGTTGATCCAGGGTCAGGAGGAAGCCAAAATGGCCAGGTGGCATTCTTAACTTCCAGTTCAATGCAATCAGTATTGTGTCTCCAATTGGGAGTGTTCCTCACTTTGGGACCTCCAGAAATGCAGAGCATAGAGGTTGCAGGGACAAGAAGCCAAAAATTTTTGAGTGGGTCACTAGGGGTAATAGGGAGTGGTAGCACTCCCATTTCTACCTCTTGGTTCCTGGACCCATGAATCCTGGCTATCAGAGAAAGAACACCATATATTGGACACTGGTTTATAGTATATACGGCCTCCTGGAGGACATTCTCCCAACTCTCCAAGGTATTGCCACTTAGTTGGCACCATAATTGTGTTTTTAGTAAGCCATTCCATTGTTCTATAAAGCCAGCTGCTTCAGGATGATGGTGAACATAGTAAGACTGGTGAATTCCCATAGGCCCATTGTCCCACTTCATTTGCTGTGAAGTGAGTCCCTTGATCCGAAACAATGTGTGGAATACTGTGATGGTGGATAAAGCATGTTGTAAGTCCATGGTTGGTAGTTTTGACAGAAGTGTTGCATGCAGGGAAAGCAAATCCATATCCAGAATAAGTACCTATTCTAGTAAGAACAAAACGCTGTCCTTTCCATGATGGAAGTGGTCCAATGTAATCAACTTATCACTAGGTTGCTGGCTGATCACCCTGAGGAATAGTTCCATATCACAGACTCAGAGTTGGTCTCTGCTGCCCCTCAGCAGTGGCGGTTGCCAAATCACCCTTGGTAAGTGGAAGTCCTTGTTGCTGAGTCCATGGATAACTTCCATCCCTGCCACCACGACCATATTTTTCATGAGACCATTGAGCAATGACAGGAGTAGCTGGGGGAAAAGGATGACTGGTTTCCACAGAATGTGCCATCCTTTCCACTTGATTGTTAAAGATCTCCTTTACCAAGGTCACCTTTTGGTGGACATTCACATGAGACACAAATATCTTTACTCCTTTGGCCCACTGAGAGAGTTCTATCCATGTATCTCTTCCCGTCCTTTTCACCAGTTTTCCAATCATGCTCCTTCCAAGTCCCAGACCATCCAGCCAACCCATAGGTCACAGCCCATGAATCTATATACAATCGTACATCTAACCATTTCTTGTTCCATGCAAAGTGAACAGCCATATGCTTGGCTCAAAGTTATGCCCTTTGGAAGGATTTCCCTTTATAACTATCCTTCAGGGAAGTCCCAGAAAGGAGCTGCAGTGCTTCTGCTGTCCACTTATGAGTGATCCCTGCATATCACGCAGAACCATCTGTAAACCAGGCATGAGTTTTCTCTTCCTCAGTCAACTAATCATAAGGAACTCCCCATGACACCATAGGTGGAAACTGGGAGAGGGAAGGTAACATGACTGGAGTGGAGACCATAGACATTTGGGCCACTTCCTCATGCAATTTACTTGTGCCTTCAGGTCCTACTTGAGCCCAATCTTTTATATACTGCTTCCATTTAATGATTGAGTGTTGCTGTGCACATCCAACTTTATGACTCTGTGGGTCAGACTGTGAGGCCATGTTTCTATATAACCACCCTGTATGTAACCATTTTAAGTATGTAGCCATTTTGCAATATACCTTAGCATTCACTTCACGCTTTAGTGCTTTAGTTACTGGAAAAACCACAAAGAGTCTTAACTACCCCCACCTCATCGATACTCCCAAGCATTCCCCTTAGCAACAACCAATCAGTAAATGGTAGAGAAATACCTTGCCTAAAATAGTTAGAAACGGCAGTTGGTGGCTTCGGCCCCCAAGACAGAGCCAATCAAGTAGGAACAACTAGCAACTTGAAAAATGTCAAGCCAATCCTATAATTTTCTGATTGAAACTTCCTCGTTCCTGCTGTACCCCCTATAAAAACCCCATTACCCCTGAGTTCAGGGCTCTCAATCCTGAACCGCTGTGTCGGTGACGGTTGGGGGTCCGAGCTCGAGCTTGAATAAACAACCCCTAGCATAGTGGCTAAGACACTTGCCTGCTGACCAGACGGCTGGCGGTTCAAACCCACCAGCCATTCCTCAGAAGGAAGGTTGGGCAATCCTACTTCCGTAGTGATACTGCCTTGGAAACCCAAGGAGGGGTCACTATGAGTCAGGGGGCCGACTCGACGGCACATAACAACAACAACAACAACATGCTTTTGCAGTGGAATTGGCTCCTTGGCGGTTTTTGGGGATTCAAAATCTGGGCGCAACAAGACAACATCCAGTTCATGGTGGGCAGCTCAGGCCTCATGGTGACTTGGTGGCCCATGGTTAGGCTTTCATTCTCTACTAAAGCCCAGTAACAAGCCAAAAGCTGTTTCTCAAAAGGAAAGTAGCTTTCCGCAGAGAATGCCAGGGCTTTAGTCCAACATCCTAAGGGTCTGTCCTGTGAATCACCAATAGGGCCTGCCAAAGACTCCAAACAGCATCTCTATGTGCCACAGACACTTCAAGTACCATTGGATCAGCTGGCTCACATGACCCAAGTGGCAGAGCAGCTTGCATGGCAGCCTAAGCCTGTTGTAGAGCCTTCTGTTGTTCTGGGTTCCGCAGAAAAGTAGCATGTTTTCCAGCCACTTGATAAATTGGTCAAAGCAACACAGCCAATGGATTTTGCCTCCAAAATCCAAAGAAGCCTACCAGATATTGTGCCTACTTTTTAGTTGTGGGAGAAGCCAGATCCAATAACTTATCCTTCACTTTAATAGGAATATCTCAACATGCCCTACACCATTGGACCCCTAGAAATTTCATGGAGGTGAAAGGCACCTGAATCTTTGTTGGGTTAATTTCCTACCCTTTAGCATACAGGTAGGAGCTCTTGTGGCATAGTGCCTAAGGCACTTGACTGCTAACCAGAAGGCTGGCAGTCCAAATCCACCAGCCACTCCTCGAAAAGAAGACTGGGCAATCTACTTCCATAGAAATACTGCCTCAAAAACCCAAGGAGGGGTCACTATGAGTCACAATAGACATGATGGCAGTTATTTTGTTTTTTTTTTTTTTGTTTTTGTTTTTGTTTTTTGGTTTAGCATGCAAATATCTCACCAATAAGTCCTGAGGCAATGACCTAGCAGGAACATTTGAGTTAACCCCATCAAATGGAGGTGGAAGGGATAATAGTTTTATAGTAATCCTTTCAGATGGGAAGGATGGTGCTGTTGGCAGGAGGGATTCAACAGAATTTACAGAATAAATTCAACAGAATTTATCCTCATCTTTCTGACTGTCTGCCCATATGTTCCCAGCACAGTTTTCAAGATCCCATTTTTTTCCCAAACAATGCCCTCATTTTAACTTCAGACAGGATTCTGGGTTGGCAATTCAATTGCAGTTATAATTGAGCCACCCTTATGATAAAACTCTGGGTTTGGTTTTTGGCAATATCAGCTCTGTTTCTAGAAGAAATAAGGCTTTCTTTCAGGGCACAACTGGAAACATTGAGGTCCTTTATGAGGCACTTGAGCTGTGACTCAGCAGCTTTGAACTCATCTCATGCTTTCACCACTTTGTCTAGCGTAAATAGAACCAACCAACCAGCTTCTTTATATTCTTCATACTGACAAAATTGCAGAAAAGTATCAAGCATTCAGTTACCCAGAGCTTTACTTCTCAAAAATATTTTATCTATTGGTGGTGCTATTTTGTGTATTAATGTTGCCACCTTACTTCATAAATTAGCTGGCCCTCTTTACTAACAGAGGCTGAGTCACCAGTGCCTTTACGAATAATCACATTGGAGAACCAAAGCAGAGTCAATAAGAACCAATTTAGGAAACCATCCTTATGATTTTATCTTTCCAGAACCACTCCCAGTACCAAATGTTTTAGGCTGGATTATCTAGAGAAGCAAAACCAATAATGCTGAGAGAGAGAGATGAGATCCAAGACTATGGCCACTGACGGTGTTTACCACCCTCCCACTCTGCAAATGGACATACAAGTCCAATTGGGATTTCATTTTCCCTAAGGCTAGGACAGTAGCCTAATTCTTCTAGGCTCATTTTCCTCCTCTTTAAAATGGTGAGTTTTATTATTATTTTAATTATAATTTTTAATTATTAATATTATTATTTTCCTACTCTTCCACATAATCTCAAAATTGTGAAAAGTTCTGGCTTTCCTTAAAGATAAAAAGCAAAAATGATTTTTATTGGGTGTATATTTGCTTGTATTTGTTCATTTTTTTAAAGATGTTAAACCATTTCTCCATATAAATCTCTTTAGGACATCTCCCAAAGTATTTTTGATGACTAATATTTATTCGGAGCTCTGGTAGCATAGTGCCTAAGGCACTTGACTGCTCACCAGAAGGCTGGCGGTTCAAACCCACCAGCACTCCTCGGAAGGAAGGTTGGG
>NW_006921689.1:2825205-2827591 GCF_000298275.1 Orycteropus afer afer | reverse complement strand
TCATAGCGACCCCTCCTTGGGTTTCCGAGGCAGTATCACTACAGAAGTAGGATTGCCCAACCTTCCTTCCGAGGAGTGGCTGGTGGGTCATAGCACATCTGTAATTCCTTGGTATTCTACAGCAATAAGAAAAGAGGGCACAAATTAAACTCACATCTATTACTTTGGGGCTAGTCATGATTATAATGCATGACCTCTGGTAATTAGCCTAAGACATTTGACTGCTAACCAGAAGCTCGTGGTTCAAACCTACCAGCCACTCCTCAAAAGGAAGGTTGGGCAATCTACTTCTGTAGTGATACAGCCTTAGAAACCCAAGGAGGGGTCGCTATGAGTAGGATTTGACTTGACGGCAGTGAGTTTGGTTTTGGTTTTTGGTAATTATTCAAGCAAAAATGAATGCCTAGTTTTTCCCTTGAGTTTAAAAAAAAAAAAAAAAAAAAAACCTTGCTTAATTTCTGCTTCATCCATTTAGTTTTACTAGCCAACACTCCAGTGAGTGGGAATCTGCAAACAACCAAGGTTTCAGTTTTTTTTTTTTTCTTGAATTCTATGTCTTTTTGCTGCTTTCTCAATAAAATGGCACAAAATATATTTAGCATTTCTACTCTAAGGTATAAATACTATTTTTAAAAAAACTAAATTTCATAAAGTGGCAATTAACTTATTATCTTGAAAGTGAATAAGTATTATGGACAGCTGTATACCTTGTCTTTTTAAGTATTCATATTTATCTGGGCAAATTGATTATTTCTTAATGAAATATAATAAGGTGTATTGTCTATAGTTTTAGAAAACAGCATATTCTCTTTTACCTTTGCCAATACTGATTATTGCTAATGGAAATTTAATTTATCCAAAAGAATCATTGGAAGAAATGTGAAATAGGTAGCATTACATAATGGGGAAAGAACCCCAGAGTCTATGCTCTCTGGAATGCTCCTTGGAAGCCAGTACGGTGACACTTCATCTCACATACTTTGGAGATGGTATCAGGAGGGACCAGTCCTTGAAGAAAGACATCATGTTTGGTAGAGGGTCAGAGAGAAAAGAGGAAGACCCTTAGTGAGATGGATTGACACAGTGGCTACAGCAACTGGCTCAACCATGGCAATGATTGTGAGGATGGTGCTGGATCAAGCAGTAGTTCATTCTGCTGTTTGTAAGCTGCTATGACTCAAAAGTAGCTCAACAACAACTAACAACAACAACAACAACGTGCTCTTTCGGGGGGGAGTAAAGTGGAGGTGAAACACCATTAGTAGCTCTTTTAACTGCCATGAAATACTGTACCATATCATTTCTATTTGCTATTCTCTGTATAGTCATCTGATTGACAGAGAAACCTTTAAAATGGGCTTTGGCAGATGGAGAAGATGGGGCAGAAAGAAACATCCCATCTCATTCCTTCAAGCCTTGTGCCACCAGACTGCTTCACCCTTGCTCTGTGACTAGACATGTCTCAAATTCCACTATAGTGAAGAATGACAAAAAAACTGTAAGAAAAATTTCTAAGTTGAAATATTTTTCTTATAAGGCTTTACATTTGGTGTGACTTTTGCATTTTTTATTACTAATTTTTGGTGTGCCATTTAGAAGACTATAGATAGTGTCTAACTATTGAAAACATAGAAACAGTAATAATTTCCTTTTTTGTTTTAAAGATTATTACATGAGAAAATTGCTTAATATAGTGGAAAGTGTCTAGAGATTACTGATAAGTGTTATTGTAATTTTTAGTTGAATGAAATAAAAATATTTATTTGTATTCAAATTTTAAAATGAGAGCATCTTGACTACAATGTTTCCAGCACAAATTATTTTTTTTTAAATATCTTTTCTTGATAATTAACTATATCAGAATAAAGAGATGTGTTAATATGTAAGGCTCTTTTAGGTTATGGTATGTCCACTTTATGTGAGTTAGCTCATATATACAAATTCATAGAATTATATGGGAAGATATGTATAAGGGTTTTCAAAGAATGTAATATTGTGCTAGTTTAAAGTATAAATCTATATTACTTCATTTACTATTTCCCATCTCAATTTTCTTCACTTGATTACACATTGCACAGTATAGCATTTGAAATAATAAGAAAATCTGTGATATGCTAAGCAAGAAGTTATGAAGTTATTAAGAGGTTAAGGATACCTGCTAAAAATGAGGTTTTTATTTAGAATAGAATAACAGTCTTCCCCTAGTGCAAAAACGGCAAGGAGGCCACATATTCTGACCTCCTCTAACTGTGCCAGAGGAAGACAGGATTACCAGGAGTAACCCAAGGCCTATTCCTGCTAGGCCAGACATGCTGCCTCCCTCCAGCCCTTTCACCAACCGTTCCTCCCAAAGCACCCACCACCTCTCTCTTGGGTTTGATAATTT
>NW_006921689.1:2805760-2824833 GCF_000298275.1 Orycteropus afer afer | reverse complement strand
CCCAACAGAAATACTCCACTTGGATAACATTTACAATCAGCTCCTCAGTTGCTCATTCCACCACTGAGTTTACAATGACTTATGGGTAGAAAAGCCATACTAAGTAATTTACTACACTGCACCTAGGAAGTCCTAATATGCATTCTGTAAGTAAAACAAAGATTCAAGCAAAATTATGAAAAAAATATGTTATATAAAATTTCTAAACTAATTTGTATACCCTATTACATTTTCACTTGTCCATATAACCTACTACTGTGAAAGTAGTTTTACAAGTAAATATATCAAAATATAGCCAGTGTCAAAAGGTTATATACTGTATCATTCCATTTATACTACTTTCTAAAAAGATAAAATTCTAGGGATGAGAACAGAGGGAATGGGAGGAGCTCTAACTATAAAAGAGTAGCACGAGGGTATTTTGTAGTGTGAAGCACTGTTCTGTACCCTGTTGGTGATGATGGTATATGACTCTATACAGGTGTTAAATTTTATAGAACTGTACATCCAAAACCAACATTTTTACCATATACACAAGCAAACCCCCCACCATTGAGACAATTCTGACTCACAGCAGCCCTAGAGAACAGTGTCCAGGGCCTATAAATCTTGATGGAAGCAGACTGCCTCAACTTTCTCCTAGGAAATGGCTAGTGCATTTGAAATGCCAACCTTTGGGTTAGCAGTCTAGGGCTTTAACCATTGTGTCACCAGGTCTCCAAGTATTATAAAGTGACTTTCATAGGGGGTGATATCAAGAACTGCTTCCATTAGAAATATATGAGTTTGATTATTTTCTTGCATTCTCAGTTATACTGTTTGACAATCTAATAGGGCTAAAAATAGCATCTTATCAGTTAACATTTTCTTTTTTTATGAATGAAGTTAGTTATTTTGGTCATATGTTTTCCTACCAATGTGATATCACTGAATGTGGAATTGGGAAGAGATAGAAATAGCTCCAGCAATGACTGGCAATGAATCAAATTATATCATAAGACCTTTTGTTTCTTTATCTCTGAGCTTAGTTTCCTTCTGTGGTGATGTCATTCCTTCATACAGCAGAGAGGCTTACTGCATATCTGAGGGATACAGCTGTCAACAACCCTTATGAAAAAGATATTGTTTCTCCTAATTTCAGTGTTTTTACCCCTAAGACTTATTCAAATAGCTCCTGCCAGGGTCATGGCTCATTCCTGGACCAACTGAATGGAGTACATTTTTGCCCCAATTTAGGTCACATAATGTCTAAGACGAAAAATGGCAAATCCCAAAGGCCTAGGAATTGAAGAGGGAGCATTTCCCAAAGGAGATATGAGGCTGTATTACCAGATTTATGAAGGAGGGATGCAAAAACAACTAACCAAAGAAAAAGATATCCATTGTCTATGTCAAATAAGTAGAGAATAATTTAAAACAGTATAAGATCTGTTGTTTGTGCTGTTGCTAGGTGCCATCAAGTAGACTTAGACTCATAGCAGCTCGGTATAACAAAGCAGAACACCCTCATAGGATTTTCTAGGCTACAATTTTTCAGGAGTAGATCTCTAGTTCTTCTCCAGCAGAGAATCTGGATGGGTTTGAAATGCCAACCTTTGGGTTAGCATCCATGAACTTAACTGTTGGGGAACTCCTTGTATAAGCTCTAGTGCCACACACACACACACACACACACACACAAAGCATACTAAAAACAGCAAAGAAAGTATCAGGTTGGTTTCAAAAAGGCCATGGTGCTAGGAAATCAGGGAAAAGAAGAGATGGATAGGATATAAAAAGGAGAAAAGGTGGAAGAGGGTACTCAAGACAATGTAAACAACTGGAATGATTTAATGAGTTGGAACTAAAGAGACAAGGTGAGCTAGTCGTGTGATGTAGAACATTTTTTTATCTTTTTTTGAGAATAGTCAATGGTATACCTGATTATAGGATGCAAACAAAGGTTTTGCAGTGCCTCGAATATCATAATTGGAGTTGTTGGAATAATGCTTTTCAAAGTCAACACTCAGCATCCACACAGGTAAGAATGGTAAAAGTATCTGAGGTTGTGGCTACCCCATGATGACATCACAGAGCACACAGTCACACATTTTAAATACTTTTTAGTGTTAGACTCCCACATCTCATTTAGTTTGAACAAGTTTCCTCCATGAAAATACTTTAAATACAAAACTCTTGCCCGGAGATAATCTTTAACCTTTAAGTCTTAAAAAAAAAAAAAAAAAAAAAGCCCCTAAAGCCTCCTTTAAACCAAACAACAGTTTAGCTTAATTAGTAAAGAATGTCTGCCTTGAACATTGTGCTCTTTTAAGAACTATCTACAAGGAATCAATCAAACTGACAACAGTAGCTCAAAAGATTAGATAAGAAACTTAGGGGGACAGTGAGTTTATATTAATAGGGGAGAAACAGTTCAGAAAAGAAGGATGAGAATGGTTGTACAACCTCAAGAATATAATCAATATACATTATTTAATATAATTAAACTGTACATGTAGAAATTGTTGAAATAGTGTATGTTCTGCTTCATATAGTCTCAACAACAACAACAAAAATAAAGCCCATTATTAAAACAGATTAACAGTACTTTAAACCCAGTGGTTTGAACTGTAGTAAAAGGTTCAAAGGAAGCTATGAAAAGTTTATAATTTAGCTTATCAGATGCTAAACATTGCATTTATTTTAAAAATAATTGTGTTGGCTGCATACAGAATGGCATGATGTATTAAAAAGAGAAACCAGGTAGCTGTAAGTCCTTATAACAATTCAATTGTGAATGTAACGAGACCTACAAATTCCGTGTCTACATCTATACCTGCACAAATTCAACAACGAAAGTTTAGAAAGAAAAAAAACCATTTGGCAGTTAATTTTCCTCTACAATAAATTGCCGTCAAAATATCATTATGGTCCTAAAATGTTACAAAGCAATCTCAATTAATACCCTTGTCATTTGAAACACAGTATGTTGTTGTTGTTATGTGTCATTGAGTCGGACGACTCACAGGGACCCCTTATTGAGTTTCTGAGGCAGTATCACTACGGAAGTAGATTGCCCAACCTTCCTACTGAGGAGTGGCTGGTGAGTTTAAACCACCAGCCTTCTGGTTAGCAGCCAAGTGCCTTAGGCAGTACGCTACCAGAGCTCCTGAAACACAATAAATATAAATTCACACTATTTAATATAACATCAAATAGACAGTTTAATGAACCTATTAGTTTCATGACTGATAGAATAGGTGAGTTCCAAAAGAGTTTTATATTTTTCAGTCTTTTTTTTTTTTTTTTAATTTTCAGCTTAAATGACAAACCAACAAGAACACTCCACATGCTGTCCTATAATGAAAACTAATTGTGTTTCTGGTATAAATAAAGATTGATCTATTGTAATTCTTAAGTATGTAAGCTTTTTTTATGTTCTAGACAATACATCCTTGACTATTAGAGAGCTAACTCAAGGATGACTTTATAAACAAGTAACGTCCAAAGCCTGAACGTGATTGGAGGGGTTTCTGAACAGTGTTTCCTGCAGTCACAACCCCATCACCTGCCATTCCAACATTATGGCTTTAATCCTATCAGGATCAAGTTGTCTTTTTCAATGCAGTGTCCCATCTTCAGTAAATCCTAGTCAGCAGGCATGAAATTTAATACTAAAGGCTTAGTAGTGATTGGCATGTCACCTATTGAGAACAAGATAGTATTTTCAAGAAGGAAAATAGAGCAGAAATTCAAGAAGGAGGAAGTTGAGGTATAACAAAGACAAACTACTCATGTCTTTTTCCCAATTTTGCCAGTCATAACTGACAACTAAGGGTTGAGTAGTCTCTAACTACCAAATTCAGGAACATTCCTAAGTGTTACCTTTACCACATAAATATTTTTTTGGATCTCGGTGAACTTGTCTGTGAATCAAAATATTATTTGCACCATGCACATTCTACAGGGGTTCAGAAAAACATTTTTTTTCTTTTTTGGGTATGAAAGTTTTAGTTCTAGTATAGGAACAAAGAAGGCTATTGTTCAAATGTTCACTCACAGAAAATGGGGGTATTTTAGAAAATGTTAAACAAAGGTGAGCAAAGGTTATAGAAAATTCAATGTAGGAATACTCTGAAGACCATCAGAGTTAACCTTTGCCACCTACCCACTTGGAAGATATGTTTACATTTTAGAAACTTATTTGTACTGCCTTCATTTTTTACTCTGATTGAAGAAAAGCACACTTAAAAATGTAAGCACCATATAACACTAATCGTCATTCCCTACAAGCAGGCCCTGAAGCCATTCTCTAACCCTACTCTGTAGAGCTGGGCAATGAGTCCCTGTGGCACTCATCTGTTTACTCTTACCAGGTCAGAAAGGCTTAACTTCACCAGAGAGCCTTGCCCCTAGAACCTCTCCTCAAGTTTCCTGATCTTGAAATCTACAACGTTATGCCTAAGGTCATACTCTTTCTCCTGTTCTCCATCTCACTGGACTGCAGACTCATCCTCTAAGTCTGTTTGACACTCTCAGCTATAGACGGTTAGCAATTTCCTCCAAAGTAAATCCAACTGAAAAGAAAGCATTTCAACATTTTTTTTTCCATTCTATAGCAATCTTTAAAAAAAGAAAAGAAAAGTTACAATTGGTGACTAAAATAATGGCAATTATTATAATAGAGAGAGCCAAGTCACCCAGGGCTGTATTAACTCTGGGTTAAAATTAACTCATTCATTTTGATAAATAGATTGTAATTAGTATTCACGTGGCCTTTCTCCTGTAACTCTCAAAGCATTTTCAAACATTGACTCCTTATCTATATATTGAAAAAGAAGCTCTAGGACTAAATCCTTACGGATTGAAGAAACAAATACTTTCAAAGGACACTTAATTATTTATATGATCTCCCTTATACTACAGTGAGGTCTCTGGGTTGTACGAGACGGAAGAACTTCTCCCCATTATCTTTATGCAAGTTTTCTTCAGAAGGTGAGGAGCCTCTCTGAGGGGTGCCCTTTTTTGATGATGTTTAGCATTGATGCAACTTTTAAAATTCTGGTCAATAAAAAGAATAAAAAGGTAGAGTACAACATGGTATCTAAGAGATAAATTTCCATCATTACTATTTTGAGTTTCTCGTGGCATAGTGCCCAAAAGCATTTGATTGCTAACCAGGAGTCTGGAGGTTCAAACCCACAAGCCACACCTAGGAAGGAAGACTGGGCAATCTACTTCTGTAGAGAAGACACCTCAGAAACCCAAGGAGGAGTAGCTAGGAGTTGGAGTCAACTCGACAGCAGTGAGTTTGAGTTTTGAGCTTCACAATCTTAGAAAATTTCTAAAAGAATAGACACATAGATACAAATGCAGGTCTCTTTACATAAACTCTGGGCTATAAAACAGATCAAGCTCAACAAATTTCCAGTCTCACCAATGCATCTCTGAAATACTTTTTAACTTTAATATTTTTATCAATTAAATTTTTTTTCAAATATCTTACCCCACAACTAGGCATTACAATGTCCATTTAATATAGTGACCTATAGTTATGATAGACAAAGACATTCAACAGTGGCAAATGGAATTTCTGTCTAATAGCTAAAACAAACTAGTTATTACTCATAGACCCTCTCCATATAATGCAAGGAGCTCTGGTAGCTTAGTGCCTAAGGCACTTGACTGCTAACCAAAAGGCTTGTGGTTCAAACCCACCAGCCACTCCTCAGAAGGAAGATGGAGAAATCTACTTCTGTAGTGATACTGCCTCGGAAACCCAAGGAGGGGTTGCTATGAGTCGGGTCTGACTCAATGGCACATAACAACAACAACAACATATAATGCATGAAAAATTATAAATTCTGTCATTAATCATTAGTTTGTAGCAATTGATGAGAAGCCGAAGGTTTGATTCACCTTTCTCACAACCTAATTAAGCCAACTAACTATTTGGGTGCCATGAAACCATGCAAACCTAGTGCATATGTACGTTTTAATAGAAAGCCTGTTAGACATACCGTTTAATAAAGAAAGACATCCCTTACATTTACACTTGTTCCAAATAAAATTTGTGAAGAATAAAGTTAGGGAATTGACCCACAGACATCTGAATGAAGAGTGTGTAACACATAAACTTAAGTGTTGATTTTCAATTTAAGTGATAGCCTGAGAATGGTGCTGACATTTTATGTTAAAAATATTAGTAA
This sequence comes from Orycteropus afer afer, assembly GCF_000298275.1. Classification (NCBI taxonomy): domain Eukaryota; kingdom Metazoa; phylum Chordata; class Mammalia; order Tubulidentata; family Orycteropodidae; genus Orycteropus; species Orycteropus afer. The sequence goes on along the minus strand of NW_006921689.1, from coordinate 2,818,645 downwards.
GTTACATTTGATTATGATAGAAAAATATTAGAGGATTCAATACAGATTGCTGTTGGTTTTAATTAACAATAAGGCGTCTCTTACTCTGTTTGTTAGAATTTACCTTGATACTTAGATATATCACAAAACAAAAATTATGCAGTTGTGCTCTGTAACACATGAGGTCACCATGAATCAGAATTGACAATAGCTTTTATCTTCTTCACTCCTCAGTTACAGAAATGACTTCTTTTTTTTTTTTTTTTCAAAGTTTGGTTTACATTCAACATTACATGTAAGTTTAGTTTCACTCCCTATTTACCATCCCCAACCCTAACCCAGTCTCCTCCCCCCACCCTCGCCCCTCATAGTTATGCACTCCTGTGTGTCCTGCGTTTCCTCCCTGAGAATGTTGCCCCTCTGGTGCCCCATGGTGCTCTAGGGGATGCATTTCCATATGGGTGTGTTACCTTGGGTTGAGTGGTCTGCATATACATCTTGTTTACTAATTAGGTTGAGAGCCAGCCCCTGAGAGTGAGTTTTATTCCAGGCCCAGAATGTATCCCAGGGCCATAGTATTGGGGCTCTCACCAGATTACATCTGACCAGTAATTCTGGTCATTATTGATTTTTGGATTTTGTTCCACATTTTTCCTCCCACTGTATCCAGGATCTCCAAATTTGATCCTTTCCTGAATGGTTGTCATTGGTAGCCAGGTGCCATCTAGTTCTTCTGGTCTCAAGGGCCATCATGTCCTAGGGCTGATTGCTTCTAAATGCCCTTGTTTTTTTGCACTCTTCTTCACTTCCAACAATAGGAGACCATTAGGTGCATCTTAGATGGCCACTTAAAACCTTTTAAGAACTCCTAGTAGCTACTCGGCACATAACAACAACAACAGTAGCTACTCACCAATGCAGGATGAGGAACAAGATTTTTATGTATTTGGTTGTGACAATTGAGTCTGGTGTCCCCTAGTACTATGGTCCTGAGTTGGTAGATTCATTGGATCTCTCTACCAGAGTGTCTGGCTGTCTGTGAGGGATTACCCTATGTCTGTCTTCTGTTGTTTCTGTGAGGATTGCTGGTATTTTGTATCACTGGTATCTGTGCAAGATTAGCCTCCACTGAATTTATCCTTGGTTTAGAGTATATTGCTGTTCACTGTCCCCCAGCTGATCTTCTCAGATATTTATGTGTTAATCTATAGTCTGGTGTTTAAAAATGATTTCTTATTGAATCACTTCATTTAACATTTTTTTTCTAGAATGTGCTCCCTAACTTAATGACAAAATGAGATCAAAACTCCTGGTTTCTTTTTACATGGGCTCAGATAAACAGATAAAGTGCATACTCACTGTTATGGATTAAATCACATGCCCCAGAACATGTGATTGTAAATTGTAACCATATGTTGTTGTTGTTAAGTGCCATTCAGTCAGTTCTGACTCATAGTGACCCTATGCACAACAGAGCAAAACACTGCCAGCTCCTGTGCTATCCTCACGATCATTGCTTTCTTTGAGGCCATTGTTGCAGCCACTGTATCAGTCCATCTCAGTGAGGTTCTTTATTTTTATTGCTGATCTTCTCCTTTTCAAAAGTCTTTCTCCAGTGGCTGTTCCCTCCTGATAACATGACTAAATATATGAGACAAAGTATCACCATCCTCTCTTCTAAGAGGCATTTTACCTGTACTTCTTCCAAGATAGATTTGTTCATTCTCTGACAGTCCGTAGTATATTCAATATTCTTCACCAGCATCATAATTCAATGGCATCAATTCTTCTTCAATCTTTATTCATTGTCCAGCTTTCGTATGCATATGAGGCAATTGAAAATACTGTGATGTGGATCAGGTGCCCCTTAATCCTCAAAGTGACATTTTTGCTTTCTAACAACACTTCAAAGAGGTCTTTTACAGCAGATTGGCCCAATGCAATATGTCATTTGATTTCTTAACTTCTGCTTCCATGGATTTTGATTGTGTATTCAAGTGAAAGAAAATCCTTGGCAGCGTCAAACTTTTCTCCATTGATCATAATGTTGCTTATAGTCCAATTTGAGGAATTTTTGTTTTCTTTATGTTAAGATGTAAAGGCTGTGGTCTTTGATCTTCCTTAGTAAGTCCTTCCAGTCTTCTTCACTTTCAGCAGGTAAGGTTGTGTCATAGGCATATTATATGTTGTTGATGAGTGGAAGACTTTAATCCTGATGACATTTTCTATTTCATATAATCTCATTTGAGAGTGAGTTTTTATTATGTTAATAAACAAAGTATTTTAAATCAGTCTCCTTGGAGATATAAAAGAACAGATTAAGGAAGAAAGCAGAGATGGAATGAGATTGATGCCAAATTACACTGAGATTGCCAAGAAACTGAGGGACAGAAGCTGAAGAGAAATGGGAACCTACCCCTAGAGCCATCAGAGAGAGACTTCCCCTAAATCCACTGGCATAAATTTGGAATTCTAACCTCTGAAACTTTGAGAAAATAAATTTTTGTTTCTTAAATCCACCAACTTAAGGTATTTCTGTCATAGCAGCATTAGATAACTAAGACACTACCCAAACTACATTTTATAAACACCTGCTATATGATCCTACAACCTCTGTTTTATTCCTTCCCCTTGACACTGAAACTACAGATAGATTCTACCAAATTAATATTACCTACCATATATAAAATTTTGTTGTTATTACTTTCATCCAGTTGGCCCCTGACTTATGGCAAACCAGTGCACAACACAATAAAATGCTGCCCAGTCCTACACTATCCCCATGATCATTTGCAAATTGGACCATTGTAGTCCATTGGATTTTTATTGGACAATGTTTGGAAGTAGATCACCAGAACTGTCTTCCTAGTTTGTCTTACTCTGAAAGCTCTGCCAAAATGTTTTCAGCAAGCCTCCACTGACAGATGGTGGCTGCACATGAGATACATTTGTCCTGAATTGAACTCAGGTCTCTTATTTTATATTTGGCTTTGTAATTTTTTTTTTAATCTGTAAAATAACCCTATCAGTAAGGCTCTTTGATTACAAGTGACAGCAAGCCCAACTCAAAGCATCTTTAAATAAACAAACAAATAGTAAAATAATTGTTTCATGTAAAAGTCTAGAAAATGTCCAAGAAAACTTGTTTAGGCAAGTTTTGATCCAGAGGTTAAGAGTTATCAGAATTTCAAGTGTAAATTCTGTAATTTTTTTTCACTTTTATGCTTTAATAAGGATCTCTGGTAGTGTAGTGCCTAAGGCATTTGACTACTAACCAGAAGGCTGGCCGTTCAAACCCACCAGCCACTCCTCAGTAGGAAGTTTGGGCCACTCCTCAGAAGGAAGATGGGGCAATCTACTTCATAGTGATACTGCCTCGGAAACCCAAGGAGGGGTTGCTATGAGTCGGGTCTGACTCGATGGCACATAACAACAACAACAACAACACTTCTGAGGTGATGCCGCCTCAGAAACCCAAAGGATCCATATGAGTCGGAGCCACCTCGACAGCACATAACAACAACAACAACATGCTTTTATATATATATATATATATATAAAATTTTTTTTTTCCCCTTTTTCCCCTGTATTTTCAGAGTTGTCCTAATCAGCTTGGGAAACTTCCCTGTGGCTTCCTAGTCCTCGTGTCTAGGCTACTTATCTTCATTCTTATTCTCTGGAGTATAAGAAAAGAAATATCTTTCTCAGATGCCCCAGAAGTTGTTTCCTTATGTCTAATTGGTCCAAATGGAGTCATGTGCTCTTCTAGCACTAGGTTAAATTAATTGGTTTAAGGTAATGTGATTTACCACACAATTAAAAATGTTGTTGTTATATGCCATGGAGTCGGACTCGACTCATAGTCGGACCCGACTCATAGTGACCCTTCCTTGGGCTTCTGAGGCAGTATCACTATGGAAATAGATTGGCCCATCTTCCTTCCGAGGAGAAGCTGGTGGGTTTGAACAGCCAGTCTTCTGGTTAGCAGTCACGTGCCTTAGGCACTATGATACCAGAGCTACCCAATTAAAAATAGTCACTTTTTTCTAAATCATATGTCAAAGAAATGAGGAGAGGCTCTTCAAAAGGAAATCTGATGACCTCAGAGGAGGAAATGGGTAATGGCTATGCAAACAATAAATGTCTACTCATAGTAGGTATTATTACCCTCATTTAACATATAAAGAAACTGACATTCAGAGAGATTAAGTTATGTTTGTATGAAGATTCTACAACTGGTAAGTGACATCATATGAGAACAATAAGTTGTTAGTGCAATAAGAGATCTTCAATCACAAAGCCAGATTTTACAGAGATGCTTAGAAAGATTAAACCTTACCTTGTCAGCAAGTATAGTCTTGGATCAGCTTTAATATGTCTATTTCTATTAAATATAAAAATCCACTGTGAAATAAAACATTTACTAGCATATTTTTACAGATACTGCAAATTAATTAATGACTATTTTATAATGGAAATAAGGACCAAAGTAAATATTTATTCCCATGCTGTACAAATATGCTACCACAATCATCATCAGTTACCATGAAACAGACACCAATTTCCAGTTGGATTCAATGTACATATAATATGCCATCTGTTATCAAGAATTTCAGTTTGAATCTAATATACAACTATTGATCTCTATGTGTCTTAAGCAAAAGGGAAAGAAGGAAATAAAAGACTTAAAGAAGAAACTAGGCTATAAGACAAATAGTCTATATGAACCATGACCTCATCTACCCTCAGACCAGAAGATCTAGATGGTGCTCAGTTACCACTACAAACCATTCTAATCAGGGGCACAATACATGGATGGACCCAGATAGAACTTGAGGAGAATATAGAACAGACACACAAATTCCTAAAACAAAACAAAAGAAACCTACTAGACTAGTTGAGACTCACAGCCTCTCCAAGACTATTATTGCCCTGTGATACTATTCAAACCTTGAATCAAAACTAACTCTGAGGTCACCATGTAGGTAAATAACAAACTGACTCAAAAAAATAATGAATGGTACCCAGAAGCATTGTGCTACTTTAAAAAAAAAAATCACCTATATGAGACCAAACAGTTGACAATTACTTTAAAACAAAGACAATAATAGAAGCAGGCAGGGAAACAAAATGAATGGAAATAAAACAACCAGAATGGAAATAATGAGAATGTACATATATTGTGAAGAATGTAACTGATTTCACTGAACAACTTCTTTAGAAATTGTTGAAAGAGAGCCTAAATTGCTGTGTAAACCTATACTCTAAACATAATAAGATATTACCCACCCACCCCCCAAAAAAAATCAGAGAAGAATATCAATTTGTTAATATGTCATAATGAAGTTCTACATGAGTTTATAATCCTGAATATGTTCTCTATTAGAAGTTAGATGTATATGTGAATATATTAATATTATTGCTCCTATGGGATCTAAGTCATCTAAGTTCCAAGAGTTTCTAACTAAAGATTTCTGCTGTAAACACCACTTTCATTTCTCACTAACTTAAAAATACTAAGGTGTCATACTGCCTCAGGAAATCTCCTGAAATTCCAGCACACTGACAAGGAAGTCTGTTAGAAATGCAAATGAGAAGTTTACCTTGTGGAAAACATTAAACCTGGCAAAACAACCTTAAATGGAAAGTATACTTCTTAAAGATATCAATTAATCACAATCCTCCACCCCTTGGTTTTCTGGAGCAATTGAGAAATTGCCATAGGAGCCACATGGGAAGAAAAATTGCTAGTTGATTAATAGTAACCAGATGGTAGAATGCAACGGAAAACCAGGACTAAGGTGAGGCATCCTGCATCCCGCCCCCTTCACTGACAATTCAAATCTTGGAACAATAGATTGAGGTCAACTAGACCAGTTGTGAACAGAAAAGCTTGCAGGTTGCTGGCCAGCAGAACTTTTATGACTCATGCATAAAACATAAAGAAAACCACCAGGACAGAACTCTCTGGATCCTATATATAAACATGTCACTTGGGCTATATGCAGAAAAGAATTAAGAATAAATGAACAGTAATCTTTAACCAGGTCTCAAAAACCAGCGAGGGAGAAAAGCAGACCTTACTTTTTAATAGTTTCTTCTGGGAAGTGGTAAAAAAAGTATCCTCTTCTCTTTAGAAGTTCAAACATGTGTCCTCTCAATCTGATACTTGCTCTATCAGGTCAGTAGGATTTATTTTTCTGAAAGAAACCTTCTTGGACAAGTTTAATTTTTTGGAGATAACAAAATGTGCTGCCAAAGAGACCAGTTACAATATCAAACTCTTTGAGAATATGTCCTGTCTCCGACACTATCAGCTGTGACACTGAGCAAGCAACTAGTTTCTTCCTCAGCTTTTTCATCTGTAAAATGTAGATAATAATGTGTCTAACTCATAGGATTGTTGGAGCATTGGATGAGATGTTTCATATGAGGTACTTAAGACGTTACCTAGCACAGAGTATATGCTCCAGAAACATTAACTTGTTAATAATTCTGCTCCTATGGACTCTCAATTGTTCAGTTCCAAGTGATTCTCTTCTGGCTTAACAGCTCAAGGCTCTTGTGTTGTTCAGTTCAGGTACTTCCTTTCTACTTCTGGGAGTGAAGTGCTGGGTTCAATTATCCATTGACTACTTCCATGACTGTGGCTGAACTCATTCTCCACTGGGTTTCCTAGTGGGAATAGAAAGAACACCACATATATCTGCTATGCCAGTCATCTTCTATCTTTAACATCCCACGGAAACCATTTCTGCACTTGCTCCATAAAGTGCTCCTATTTCAATTCTGGCTTTGTGAGAAGGAAGAAAGTGATCATAACCATCATAGCCCAATGCAATAACCTAAGTTCTTCTCAAAGTTATCTTCTACAGGTAGTTCCCTATTGTTTCATCTGGACTTCTTCTCACCTGGGTTACTCCTGCATACTCTTTGGATGGATGGAAGAAGTAGTTTAGTGAAACACACATATGCACATTATGAGCTTTCTTCTCACCTTGTCCTGACTCTGTAATTTTTTACTTTACCAGAAACACCAAGAGACTGAAAATACAAATGGACAAGGGCTAGGTTATACCCAACAATAAAACTCTGACCCACAACTTCTGCAACAACCAAGCCAGGAAGCCAAAAACTACAACCTCTGCAGCCATTGCATTGGCTCAGAATGGTAAGGATTTGTTCAGTGACTGTTTGCTCCCTCCCCATGCCAACTCAGGACCAATCAGAGAGAGCCAAATATGTTTCCCAAACCACTCACATAGGATGCCCCACTCTGAGTTAGACCTCCTCCAGCTTCCCCATGAAAACATTCAATCAGGGCATATCTAAACACTTTCTTTTATTTTTAAAACTTTCTCATTCTCCTACTTGTCTTTCAGCCTCTCCCAAACATAAATGATGGTGACTTACTCCCATAATATGACAAGCTACAAACAAATAACCTCTGTGCATTCTCATTTGGGGTGTCTTTGTTTCTTTCCACACCTGAAAATCTGAAATTTTCCTAAACAGAGTTCTTGAAACTTAGACATGCTCCATTAGTTTCATGTAGTGGAAATTATGAAAAGTAATGGTACTTGAAAATTTTTAAAGTTTCAGTCCAAAGACAATGACATCTTTTTATATTTGAGATTTAAAAAAGTTACATTTCTCTGAATTGCAAATTCAGAAATATTTTTCCTAATACATTTTTCCTAATAATATCTAATTTTATTGAATAACTATAAATAATTTTGCTTAATAATATTTTTAACCAATATCTCCATAATGGGATACTTTATTGATTAGAAGACAAATCCATTGACATTTTACCTTTTTTTTTTCCTTTTTTTTATTTTCTTAATTGTGCTTTTAGAGCAAATTTACAAAGCAAATTTGTTTTACATTCAACAGTTCTTGTATATTTGATTTCATGCCCTGATTACATTTTGCTTTGCTTACCTTTTAGACAAAATAACCAAATAAATGAAAATTAGCTGAAAATGGACATGCTACACTGAATATTTCTGAAGGCCAAAACATCTTATTTCAAATAAAAACAGAAATTCATTCATTCAACAAATATTTATTAAACAATATTTATTAAATATCTGCTATGTTCCAGACATTCTTCAAGGTGCTTGAAACAAAATAGAAAAAATCTTGCAAGACGTAAGTATATCATAAAATTAGTTATGAGTTAATAAATGCATATTATAAAGAGCAAGATCAAGAGAATTTAGAGTACTATAAAGGTTGGGCAATCCTACTTCCGTAGTGATACTGCCTTGGAAACCCAAGGAGGGGTCGCTATGAGTCTGGGCCGACTTGATGGCACATAACAACAACAACAACAACAACAAGGACACCAAAAAAAAAGGAAAAGAAAACTCACTGCCATCGAGTCGGATCTGATTCATAGTGACCCCTCTTTGGGTTTCTGAGGCAGTATCACTATGGAAGTAGATTGCCCAATCTCCCTTCCAAGGAGTGACTGGTAGATTTGAACCATCAGCCTTCTGGTTAGTTGTGAAGTACCTTAGGCACTACACCACCAGAGCTCCCTACCCCATCAGAAGGATAGAGAGGGTAATTTTAAATAGGTTGGTCAGAGTAGATGTCATTTAGAAGGTGAAATACTTAAAGAATACACATCTGGTGGAAGAAGTTTCCAACCCTTAAGTGTTCCTGGTCTGTTTGAGGAATAGCAAGGAGGACTAAATGGTTGCATTAGGGTGATTTTGATAGATGGATTGGGATAGGGAGATAACAGGCTATGGAAGGAGGGGGTGCCAGATGACACAGGCCATAAAAGCTGAAGAATTGGAACTCTTTAGCCTTTCCTCTGGAGGAAATGGGGTGCCATTGGAAGATTTTGAACAAAATTACCATTTAAGTAATCATGTCATTAAGCAGAAAAAATCCAGCACATGACCTCTCTACTCCTGATTCTGTGACAAACTTTGAAGAAATCCTCTAATCAGATATGGATGCAGTTTCTTTACTAATAAAGTTTGGGACAGATAATCATTTCTATGCTGTCTGACAGGGTTTCTGTGAGTTGGAATTGACTCAATGAAACATAACAACAATCTTGTAGGTAAACCTATATCTCAAAAAACAAACAAACAAACAAACCTTCTATTGTCCAGCAAACTCTATGCTGAGTGAAGAAGTCTCAGTTGCTCAAATGAGTAGGGGATTGACTAACCTTAAAGCCTAATGTTGTGGGACTGAGTTGCTGAAGAAAGATTGGAGATTTAAGTCTACCCAGAGGCAGCTCTGGTAGCATAGTGCCTAAGGCATTTGACTGCTAATCAGAAGGCTGGCAGTTCAAACCCACCAGCCACTCGGAGGAAGGAAGGTTGGGCAATCTAGTTCCGTAGTGATACTGCCTCGGAAACCCAAGGAGGGGTCACTATGGTTTGGTTCCGACTCCATGGCAATGGTTGTGTTGCTTTTGTAGAGGCAGCAGGGAGAAAGACCTAGTTATCTACTTCTCCAAAAATTATCCATTAAAAACCAAGAGCACGATTCTTCTCTGATCTTCATGGGATTGCCATGCACCAGATTTGGCTCAATGGTATCTAGCTGGTAATGGCACGGCATTAGAATAAATGTCCCAAATGTCCCTTCTTTTGTGATGTTTAACCACAATCCTGCTAAGTTTTCAGCAAGAATTCCCTTTAAATGTTAAAGTTGATTCTGAAACTACTTTGCCTCAAAAAGAGCTGCCAAGATAGAAAGCGTCTTTTCCCAAGAAGACACATTTTGGTGGCTTAAATGGTAATATTCCCAAAACTGAAAAAATTCACTGCCGTCGAGTCAGATCCAACTCACAGCAACCCCTCCTTGGGTTTCCGAGGTGCAGAAGTAGATTGTCCAACCTTCCTTCCCAGGAGGGGGTAGTGGGTTTGAACCACCAGCCTTCTGCTTAGCAGTCAAATGCCTCAGGCACTAAGCCACCAGAGCTCCCAATATTCCCAAAAGATAATGTCGACTCCCCTAGAAAAGGTAGAACCAAAATTCTCTGCAGCTTGGGATACTAACCACATGATCTCATCCTATGTGCTGCTATTAGCATAACAAAGTCAATCAATGCATTTTGGTCAATAACCCTCTCAACTATTAACAGGGGAAAATAAAAGCTTCTAAATGAAATATCTTGAGCTAGATAAGGTACTTGTGATAATGAGGGGAGTAATTTGCATTTTAACAGGGGGAAATAAGATAGGTTTTTCAAAAACACAAGGGTCTTTACTCTCACAGTCAACCTGATTGTAAAAGAGGTAGTCATTGCCACTTTTCTGTAAATTGCATTTAATAATTTTTGCATTCTTCCCTCTAAAGGACAGAGATGAAAAATAAAAGTAAAAGATAGTGAGGGGAAATTTCCCTCACTTAAAGATTTTGTTAGTAGTCTCTGATATACATTGGAGGTGGGCTGTGTTTTGTGCTTGCTGGAGGTAATGGCAGACTCCTATTTAAATATAATGAAGCCTTGGAGGTGGTTGATAAACCATAATTACCAGGAAAGAAAAGAGACTACTGCAAGGGCTCAAGGCTGTCAGGCTAAGGTTATGTTAAAATTAAGTGACACAGTATGGATCACATCCTTATAACATGTTACCTTTTTCTCAAATAAAAAAAAAAAAAAATCTGATCAATTCAAAGAAATAGAGGAAGATGTGGGAGAACAAGGAGAAGGAAGGCAGCAATGGCTGCTGCTCTCATAATAAGGAGTCTAATTTCATGCTATTATCTGTTTGATGGTTTAAGCAGAATAAAGTGACACTGATGGGGAAATGTGAGAATGAGGCAGACAAGAGAGTGTTTGTAAGAGGAATAATTTCAGGCCCCCAAGGGGCTTCACATAAAATACATTTGCACATAGACAAGGCTCTTTTGTGGATGATGGATAAATGTAATTCCTGGCTACGGTGTATTTCTTTTTATTCTAACAAGGAGTCTAAAACAGAAGAATGAAATCAGGGCTAAAATGCTTTTAAAATTACAGCAAATTCTGAATGAATTGATTAGACATGGACTGTATAGACTGTCCCCTGAAGCCACTAATGCAGATGTTCTTATCCATCATCCGTGCAATATTTTGTCAACTATCAATCATCTTTGCAATATCAGTAAACAATATTTCCCAGTGAAGAAAAAAACATGTGAAAATCTAGCTGTAAGTTTTAATTAATGCATGAAAGCTTTCAATTAAATTTTACATGCTAGAAAACATGCATGGACTTTAACCTCTTAAGTAAAATCTTCCTTAAAAGGAAAAAAGCAGAAAATTTTCAAACAAGAAAGATCAAAGCTGATTAAAAATGTACGAGCGCCATCTGATGGTAGACGATGAATATAATCACAAAATTTAGCATTTAAACTTTTGTGGGGCGGGTTTGGATGCAATGGGGTTATAACTAGAAAGATATTCTTGTGATAGGACTAGCTTTACGGCTAATATTGCAGGTGACTGCTTATATTTCATTTAGAAATCATTGAACCAAAGGAAGTAAAGTTTTCAAAAGTAGTGAGTTTGTCATTTTTTATATATTCATTTATCTAAGGGAAAAAATGTTTTAAATTAAAACCCCCCATAACTACTTCCATTTTCCACTCTAATTTGCTTATGTAAACCTTCCTTGAGATAGGGTGAGTGTTTCTGTACTTTCCAAAGTAATGTCTCTTTAAAAACACAGGAGAAGCAGATGGGTAGCATATTTTAAGGATGAGATTTTAAGGCTTATAATACTAATGTGTTAAGATAAATTTAGCAATATATTAAAAGAAAACACTTAAGTAGTGATACTTGAATGTCTTGGAAATTTATGTACATACCTATTAATAGAACTTGAAAAATACATCACAATCTGTAACATTCTGTAACTGATTTCATTTATTATAACTTTTGGTGCCCTTGTGGTACAGTACAAAAGCACCTATACATTAAACATAATAACTCTCCCTGTCCCCTTATATGCATGGCATACTTTGAATTGCAGAAGATTTTGACAGTTTCAAATACTGGTACAATATTTCATAAATTACAATACTTGCTACTCAAAAAACTATCTGCTGTCAAGTGAAAAACAGTTATGGATTGAGGAAGGAGAGATTTTATTTCAAAGGATTATTGCAAGGTGAGGATGTATGATGAACTGTTGTGGTAGGGGAAACATTCTGACTGAGATTCTGCAAGATTCTTAAGAGTTACGCCAAAAGGATCTTTACTTTTATTGTTGTTGTTGTTAGGTACCATCAAGTTAACTCCTATTCATAGCAACCCTAGGTACAATAGAACGAAATATTGTCCAGTCCTATGCCATCCACACAATTGTTTCTAGCCAACTGTTGGAGACCATTGTTGCAACCACTGTATCAATCTACCTCTCTAAGGATCATCCTCTTTTTTGCTGACCCTCTACTTTATCAAGCATGATTTCCTTCTCCAGGGACTGGTCCCTCATAATAGCATGTCCAAGGCATGTGAGATGAAATCTTACCATCCTTGTGCTTTGTGTGTGTGTGTGTCTGTGTGTGTGTGTGTGTGATTTGGGGTGAAAGTTTACAGAGCAAATTCACTTTCCATACAGCAGTTCACATACACGTTGTCTCATGACATTGTTACCATAATGCAACTGCTCCCCTCCCACTACCCCTGCCCTGTGTCCTTCCTTCCATGAACTCCTACCCCCTGAGCTATGTCCCTGTCCATACACAGCCCTTCTATTCTCCCATGATTGTTCTCTCCATGAAGTGTATCTAGCTAGTGTAAATGTTCACTTCATATGCCTGTCTTTTGTTTGGATGGAAACCATTGGTATGGATTCAATTCCAGACCTGAAGGGCAGCTATGGGCCATAGTCTCAGTGGTTCCATCAGGCTCTATCAGACCAGCAAACCTGGTCCCTTTTT
>NW_006921689.1:2785471-2797765 GCF_000298275.1 Orycteropus afer afer | reverse complement strand
GAACTGCTGTATGGAAAGTGAATTTGCTCTGTAAATCTTCACCCAAATCACAATAAATAAATAAACTAATTAATAAATTAATTTAAAAAAATTATCTGAATTAATTTTTCAATTTGTGCAATCTAAGCTTCCATTGCTTTTTACTAGTCTTAGTTTATAACAAAACTGTAACATTTAAGGAAAATATTCCTGGTGCAGTGCCTGGCTATGTGTTCAAATATATTTGTTTAATAAATGAAAATAAGTGCCTTGGTATGGATCAGACTCTAAATTCTAAGGTGTTAAAAAAATAAAAAAGAATCAGCCATCAAAAACCTTATGCAGCACATTTTTACTCTGACACACTTGGGGTGTTCATGATTTGGAATTATCTAGAGGACAATAGTGTAGTGCCTACTGCATTTGACTGCTAACCAGAAGGCTGTCAGTTCAAACCCACCAGCCACTCCTCGGAAGGAAGGATGGGCATTCTACTTCTGTAGTGATATTGCCTTGGGAACCCAGGGACGGGTCATTATGAGTCAGATCCGATTCAATGGTGTTGCATTTGTTGTGGAGGACAATTGATTAACTGGTAGAAAGAATTGAGTGTGAAAAGGTGAGATGAAAGTGTAGTATAATCAGAAAGTAGATAAGAGAATGTTTTACCCTGAGGCCAATCTATTCTTTGGGAGTATCTTTAAGGAGGGACTGTGCACTGGCTCAGGATGGAGACAGACCAAAGTTCAGGAACTTGGGATAAGAAGAGAAGCTTAATCAAAGTTTAATTAACAAGCACTTTGCTCCAATTGGTCAGTGGAGACAAGCAGTTCATCTAATCATTCATGAGGCCAAGGAGGGGGTGTCTGGCCTTGTCAAAGGAGAACAAAGGAGCATCTGTGAGTGTTATTTCAGTCATATGGGAAGGGTAGTTATTTGAAATCAACCACTACTTGGAGCACAAAAGTGTAGGTTTTTGTTTTATTTTTTAACCTTTGCTGTTTTTCAGGATCACAAGGTTCAAGTAAAGTTCAACTTTGTCACAGTCCTCTGACATTAAGCCGTGTTTGTGCTTACTCTCTCTGTGGCTTATTTGTATTAATAGAATTCCTAATAAGATTAGTTTCTTTCTTTGAATAAATTCATTCTGTGAGATTTCACTTTTCTTGCTTTTGTGAGGGGGAAAAAAAGTAAGAAACACAGCTAGAAAAAATATTCAAAAATCAAGTATGCATATCATGTAATATAAAATAAGAAATCTGAATCTATGTCTCATACCTATTTTTTTAAAAAACTGGAGTTTTATTAAAAAAGCAAAATGTACTTAAATAGTAAATAAAATGGGACTTTTGAAAGGAATTTTCTTAAGGGTTGATAACAAATAACTGAGATTATCACTTCAAAATACTATGATTTCACAAGATGACACAATAACTAGATGTTGGCAGCTAATTTTCAAGTGCTGGAAAGAAGCTTGATGTGCTTTCCCCCTGCAGCTTTAGGCAGTTACCCTTTCCAGAAAAGAACTGGACCAAGAGATATAAGGAAGTCACCAGAGAAAGTCAACAAGAATATCTTTTATGGAACGTGGCAGAGGAGAAGACTGACTGCTGGTACTGGGATATTTCAGCAGCTGGCATCCTGCTCTGACCTCAGGGCAATTGCTGGTTTGGAATAGCAAGGAGCAAGAAGGGGCTTGAATAAGTTACAAGCATCCAATAACTTTTAAGAGTAATGGCACTATTCATGACAAATAAAACCTCAGAAACTACTTGTAGGGAGCTGTAAGGTTATGTCTTAAAAGCAAGATCAATAACTCAATGACAAAAGAAAACTCTGGAATTTCAGAATAATGATATTAGATACATTTTATTAAGTGTGTCTGTGTTCCAGGAATTGTACAGGAATGAAAATGTGATGTTGCTTACACAAAATAAAAATTCCCATAATTCAAGGCTAATTTCCCTGTAGTGGAACATCACTTTTAAAGTCATATCACAAACATTTTCCCTCTTGATCTATACTTGAATATAGGTTCATTGTTGCAAACTTAAAGGTATATGCCTTACAGCTTTTTTCCTTTTTTTTTTCCAAGTTGACTAGCATTGTTTCTAACAATTGGAAGTACTATCTCCTAAATTAATACTTTTGACTTGGTGAAGGTTGGCATTATTCTAATTTTTTTTTCCTTTAATTTCTGTCTTAATTCTAAGGTTACTAATTTTAGATGGTTTTGTCAAGGTAAGCAACATCACATTGATTAATTTAATTCATTTGAATGAAAGTATTATACCATATGAAATGAGACTTGAAATTATAAGAAATATAACCTTATACAAAAATTCCTGCAGAAACGCTTTATGATCATAGGATACTAACAAAGAATCATAAGGTTCATAGGATACTAAGAAAGAATGGTATATAATACTATTTACCTGTGAAAATTGTGTTACCATATAGCAACTGTTGTTGCTAGTTATCATCAGGAGTGCGTAAGGCATTTGACTGCTAACCAGGAGGCTGGCGGTTCAAACCCACCAGCCACTCTTCGGAAGGAAGGTTGGGCAGTCTACTTCCATAGAGACGCTACCTCAAAAACCCAAGGAGGGGTCACTATGAGTCAGATGCAGCTCAAAGGCAGTGAGTTTGGTTTTGGTTTTGAGTGACCCAATGTGACATAATAAGCAACAATTTGCCAGCTACAAAAATGATTTAAATTATTTCAAATTTTATGCTGAGTGGGAATATTATGTTTCAGTATTTCACAATTTATAGTTTATTAATCCCAGTTAGATAAATGCAGTCCACATATGCTCAATGCTTTCTTCAAAAACTAACCAATTATATTGGCAATAATTCTGTGAAGCAGAAGACATTATGCTTATCTGATGGATGAGGAAACTAAAACTTACGGAGTGTAAACATTTACAGGGTGAAACAGTAACTGCCAAATGCAGTTTATGAACCTACTTCTCAATGATCATTCCAGTCAACCCATAACCCATTGCCATAAAATTGATTCCACTTCATAGTGACACTATGGAAAAGAGTAGATATTGCCCCTCAGGGTTTCCTAGATGAAAATATTTGCAAAATCAGATGGCTATGTCTTTCTTCTGAGTAGCAGCAGGTGGGCTGAAACTGCTTACTTTTCGGTTAGCAGATGAGTGTTATAAAACATGGTCCATCATATTGACCCATGTGTCCTACCGTGAGCTACATACTGGTGATGAGATAGGAGAAATAGACATCAGAGAAGTTCTTTATGACACTCACTGGGGCTTTCTGCACCTCAGCTTCTTCATCCAAAAAGGAGGTATAACAGTAATGAGACTATTCTGGTTACCTAGTGCTGCTCTAATAGAAATACCACAAATGGGATGGCTTTAACAGGAGTTTATTCTCTTACAGTTTAGAGTCTTTAAGTCTGAGTTCAAAGTGCCTGGCTCTAGGGTCTGGGTGAAAGCCCCTCAACCTTGAGCTTCATCTCTGCCTCCTGCTCCTGACCCACTGAAGCTAGAGGCTTTCTTCCCTCAGGCAGCTGCTGGCTTCTGAGAGTGACAATCCCAAGGTTGACAAGTAAAAAGGCACAGTCCAGTCCCAATGTAAACAGACAACACAGCATGCCATTGATTTAAGTGCATTGAAAGTCCCAAAATCAGCAGACCACAGTAGGCTTTTAAATGAAGATTCAGCTACATGCAGGGTTCAAGTGTGCCAAAAAGCTAGAGACCATTCCCAAAGCTGCTTCACATATATGGAAAGCAGACCACATTCCTTAAAGCAGCTACTCAGCTGCTTGTGATAGATCCCACCATGGAGGTGATTGCCAGTCTCACCATGGGGAATAACTGCATTCAGCTGCCCAGCCACTCAACCAGGCCCAGCCAAGTTGACACACAACCTTAACTACCACAGAGACTTACTTAATAGTGTAGTTGAGGAGATTAAATGAGATAGCATGTGTTAAAGTCTTAGAAGAATGACTGCTACACAGTAAAACATGAATATTAGCTAAGGTTATTTTGTTATTCATAAAATAAAAATACAGAGATGTTACATTTTTAAGAGCACCCACCACTATGCCTGGCAAGCGATCTGTTTCCTTAAACATTAAAACCAAGAAAACCTTATGGAATAGGTCTGCTCTGTAGTACATGGGCTCACCTTTAATTGAAATCAACTTGACAGCAACTAACAACGACGACAATACTTCAAACATCTGAATCAAGACTTTGTCCAGCACATTCTGGTGAATCCTACAGAATCAGCGCCAGAGTAGAGGTCATAAATGAAGTCTCTCTAAATGAGACAAGTTAAATCTTCCCGTAAGAGGTTTATATTCTCATCTATTTTGATTCTGCTGATGCTGCAGCCATTATTCCTTAGTAAATGAGTACTCATTAAGAAAAATCTCAATGAGGAGTACCTAATGGGGAACTCTAAAGTGAAATACAGAGATAGTATTAACAATTTGAACAAATTTTGTCCTTTCAGTAAGTGACCATTATAAAAGAGTGCCATATTGTCAAGGGTAATTATTGTTCTTGAAGCTCCTCTCTTTGATATGCTTCATAAAATTCTCTCCTACATTCTCCTACTTTTCAATTTAACTATCAATTTACTTGTGTTATCAACTTAGACACACTCAGAAAAGAGGCTGTTCAATGAACTGAATTTACATATACAAGTTTTCAAATTCTATTATGCCTAACCTAAAGGAAAACAAAAACATTTGTAATAATTGGTGTATTTTCATACCAATACTATCAGTAAAATCAACTTTTCTGTCCCTCTCAAAATATAAAGTGCCTCTATATGAGTATTTAACTAATATATGCTTGAACAATTAAGACAGTAATGAAGAACCTGGGCTCCAAAGTCTACATGTGACAGTCAACCACTTGCAGGTAAAAAGTATATAATTCAGAAACTAGGAGTGTATGGTTCCCTTTCTTACATCAACTCCCAGTTGTTCTAAGTAAACTGTATAGAAAGATCTTTGGCAGAAGTATGTGCTTTTTTCATTAAGGAGCTCATTTAAAATCTTCATCTTAAGTGTAATTCCCCTCAAGGGACTCTCACCATAATTTGAAGGTGTGTATATACTGAGCATGAACCCTTTATAGTCTAGTCTCTCTTGGAAACAAGGAGTGCCTGTTCTTATGAGAAGAAAGAATGAAATTCATTAGTTTGTCTACTCTAATATTGGGAGTTCTGGTAGCATAGTGGCTAAAGTACTTGGCTGTTAACCAGAAGGCTTGTGGTTCAAACCCACCAGCCACTCCTTGGAAGGAAGATGGGGCAATCCACTTCCACAGTGATACTGCCTCAGAAACCCAAGGAGGGGTCGCTATGGGTTGGGTCCAACTCGACGGCACATAACAACAACAAAATCACTCTAATATTGGATTATCTCTAATCAAAGAAATAGCTCTATGTTCTTCCCAAATTTCCTTTCTTTTACAGAAAAACAAGTAGAAACATTATCCAACATCTTTTACCTCTTCATAAGTTTCAGGCTTGGATTTTCCATTCCCAAAATTGTTGAGGACTTTCTTTCATTTCTATAATCAGATTTTGTCTTAATTTTGCCTTCTACTAATTGTTTGTTGTTTTTTTTTAATTTGAAGTCAAGTTTACATTATAACATAATTCAAAATTCAATTCATAAATCTCATTCACATTGCATTTACCCTTTATAACATGGGTGAAAGGTTGACAGGATTTTCTGCAAAGCACATTCAATATGCTATTTGGATACTCACACAGTACAAATGAGAGGAATAAATGCACACAATTTTTTAATGGAAATTTGACAATGTGTACTGAGCTCTTTAAAATATTCATAAACCTATCATCCTATGGCTCTACTTTTGTTTCCCTGAATCATTTATACATATGAAGATTTATGTAATAATACAACTAAATATATTCCTAATCATTTATGGATATGAATATTAATCAAAGCAGGAATCTGTAATTGCTTCAAATTAGAAACCAAACATATATGTAAAAATAAGGATTGATTAAATAAGTTACAATGTGTACCTATATTGAAAATGTGTCAACAAAACCCACTGCCATCTGTCGTTGAGTCAGATCTGATTCATAACGACCCCTCCTTGGGTATCCAAGGCAGTATCACTATGGAAGTAGATTGCCCAACCTTCCTTCCTCTGAGTGGCTGGTGAGTTTGAACCACCAGCCTTCTGGTTAGCAGTCAAATGCCTTAGGCACTATGCCAGCAGCCCATTTAAAAAGAGCTATATATTGTAAAAGAATGAATAAAAGTATGGAAAGAAGTTCAGAAAATTTAAAAGAATACATATTATAAAAATTATAATCCTGAGTATATAAAAAGAATATGACAACCGTTGTAAAATTTTAGTAGTGGATATCTCTGGCTTGTTAGTTACAGATAATTTTTATTTCCTTATTTGTGGCTTTTGATATTTTTCGAATTTTCTAAAATAAAGAGGCTTTTCTCTGACCTCATTAAAAAAAAAAAAAAAAAAGTAAATTTAAAACTATCCAGAGGGGGACATTTATGCAGCAAAGGATATTGCTTCCAATATCACGGCAAACACATTACAACAGCTTCTTTCACACAGAGAAACAAGTAAACACATACAGAAACCCAGGTCATATGATTTACTTCTCTGTAACATGACCCTTTAACCTAGTTTAAATCCCATAACTTTAAGCAGAGCCAGAAGGCAAAATTGTCCTCTATCATCTGATGATATTGTCTGGTAGTGTTAGGGGGAGTTCTTCCCCTGACTCTCCACTCTGTCATTGCATCTCTATATTCAGTATTTCTGCTTGTTCCAGTTTCACTTTACAGTCACAGGCTCAGCATGACAAAACATAACCATCAAGTACCTCTACTCATCCTGGATTTTAACCAACCATGATAAAATAAATCACAACAGCTTTGCACTTGGTTGCAAAATTAATATTCAGGAGCTCTGGTAGCATAGTGCCTAAGGCACTTGACTGCTAACCAGAAGGCTGGCGGTTCAAACCCACCAGCCACTCCTCGGAAGGAAGGTTGGGCCTTCCTACTTCTGTAGTGATACTGCCTCAGAAACCCAAGGAGGGGCCGCTATGAGTCGGGGCTGACTCGATGGCAAATAACAACAACAACAACAACAAACACTGAAGAAAAGGCATGATAATATCATGTATATTGTTAGACCTGTGGATGCTGCTTCTGTACCCTCTAAATGATAATATTCATCATTTTTTCTGTCTGTAATGGGCTTTATAGTGGAGATTATAAACAATAGTTTAGAGCTTTCTAGAAGCTTGGTGGATCCTGAGAACCATGTTAAAGGACTCAAAAAGTCCTTGATGCTTTAATGTCATCAGGGGCAAGGGAGTATTTGTGAAATTTAATGCAGCTGAATAAAGACAGGTTGGCAGTCTCTCTCCCATCTAAAAGTTATAAGGTAGAAGAAAACCGAATTCTGCCCTCCCTTAAGAGACTAAATGAGAAAAGAAGCACAACATCATCTCTCCCTAAAAATGCAGCTTACTGTTTGCTCTTCTCAAAATGCAAACTCCCAGTATTTAATGAGCTTGTAGAGTTGCTTTCTCATATGTGTAGTTGAATTGTCACATACTTTTAAGGCTACCATTGCCTTAAGCTACTTTCTTTAATTTTAAACTGAAATGTTCGCCTTTCATCTGCATATGACAAGAGGTGAAAAATATAATGTGAAAATATAACCTCCTAATGTCTTGCTAAAATTGGTGTTCAAGATCATGATTGTGTTAGGGAAAAAAGTGAAATGCAATTGTTCTAAGTTGATTTAATTACAATTATTCTGATTCTTAATTTTTGCCTCTCACTGAAAAAGAATTACATAGAAAAGACAAACTCACATGCTTTCTCTATACTCCCTTTCCTTCTTGGGGTTGATGTCATTCCACACAGAGCATTTTCAGAAAACCAAAAAAAAAAAAAAAACTCACTGCTGTTAAGTCAAATCCGACTCATAGCAACCCCTCCTTGGGTTTTTGAGGTGGTATTTTATGGAAGTAGATTGCCTAACTTTCCTTCTGAGGAGTGGTTGATGGGTTCATAATTCACAACACTGGCTGATTTGGAGCTTTACCTATTTTCCCTTTGTCACCTCACCTTTTGGCATGATTGTTAATAAGCAGTGAAAATGTTAAAGTTAGGTGACAGGAAGAAGTTCTTGAAATAATTCCTATTTTTTTTTAAATGGTTATATGAGGAAGAAGGCTTGATAATCAACATGTGTGGAGGATTTACTATAACCCATGAGTATTATGAAATACATTTTTGCATATATTAAATTATATAATTATATTATTATTGTAAGGTGGTGTTGAGTTACTTCTAACTCATAGCCACTCTGTGTACAACAGAATGAAACACTGCCTAGTCCTGTGCCATCCTTAAAGTCTTTGCAGACCATCATTGCAGCCATTGCATCAAGCCATCTCATTGAGGGTCTTTCTCTTTTTCATTGACTCTCTACCTTACCAAGCATGGTATCTTTCTGCAGGGACTTGTCCTCCTGATAATATATCCAAAGTATGTAAGATGAAGTCTCACCATCCTTGCTTCTAAGGAGCATCCTGGACCTACTTCTTACAAGACAGATTTGTTAACTCTTCTGGTAGTCCGTGTATATTAAATATTCATCACCAACACCATAATTCTAATGCATCAATTCTTCTTCAGTCTTCTATATTCATTGTCCTGTGTTGTCCAAGAGGTACTACTTGGTTTACAATCAGGAAAGGTGTGCATCAGGGTTGTGTGCTTTCACCACACTTATGCAATCTGTATGTTGAGCAAATAATACAAGAAGCTGGAATATGTGAAGAAGAACATGACATAAGGATTGGAGGAAGACTCAATAACAACCTGCAACCTGCAGATTATACAATTTTGTTTGCTAAAAATGATGAGAACTTGATAAAAATCAAATACTACAGTCTTCAGTATAGATTAAACATCCACATAAAGAAAAGAAAAATCTTCACAACTGAGCCAATAAGCAACACTCTGATAAACAGTGAAAATGTTGAAATTGTCAAGAAATCGAATAATATATCGCATTGGGCAAATCTGCTGCAAAAACCCAAAACCAAGCCCACTGCCATCAAGTCAATTCTGACTTACGGCAACCCTATAGAGCAGAGTAGAACTGCCCCATGGATTTCAAAGCCTGTAAACCTTTAGGGAAGATGATTGCCTTATGCTTCTCCTGCTGGTGCACGCTAATCACTGTTCTTTTGGTTAGCAGCAAAATGCTTTAGCCATTACCTCACTGGAATTCCTTTTTCTGCTGCAAAAATACCTCTTTAAAATGTTAAAAAAAACAAATATGTCACTTTGAGTACTAAGGTGCACTTGACCCAAGCTATGTTATTTCAATTTTCTTATTGTTGTTATGTGCTGTCGAGTCATCTTCTGGTTTTTAGTCATTGGTGTTCAATGCGTCAAATCTATTCTTTAGATGGTGTCTAAATTCAGGAAGGATATAATTAAGATCATATTTTGGCTTTTGTGGACTCATTTTAATTGTCTTCAGTTTCAACTTGAACTTGCTTATGAGCATCTGATGCTCTGTTCCACAATCAGCTCCTGGTATGGTTTTGGCTGAAGATATTGAGCTTCTCCATTGCCTCTTGCCACAGATGTAATCAATCTTATTCCTGTGTATTCCATCTGGCAAAGTCCATATATATAGCTGCCATCTATATTGTTGAAAACAAAAAAAAGGTGTTTGTAATGAGTAAGTCATTGGTCTTGCAAAATTCTATCATGGAATCTCCAGTGTCATTTCTATCAACAAGACCGTATTTTCCAACTACTGGTGATCTTCTTTGTTTCCAACTTTCACATTCTAATCACCAGTGATAATTCACACATATTGATTGCATGTTTGGTCAATTTCAGATTGCAGTAGTTGGTAAAAATCTTCAATTTCCTCATCTTTGGCTTTTGGTTGGTGTGAAAATTTGAATAATAGTAATATCAAGTGGTCTTCCTCTTAGGCATATGGATATTATCTTATCACTGACAGCATTGTACTTCAGGATAGATCTTGAAACATTCTTTGTGATGATGAGTATCATGACATTCCTCTTCAATTTGTCATTTCTGGCATAGTAGATCATATGGTTGTTTGACTCAAAATGGCCAAAACCTGTCCATTTCAGCTCACTAAAGGCTAGGATATCAATCTTCATGTGCTCTATTTCATTTTTACAACTTCCAGTTTTCCTAGATTCATACTTCATGCATCCCACATTCAGATCATTAATGGATATTTGTAGCAGTTTCTTCTATCTTGAATTGTGCCATATCAGCAAAAGCAGGTCCTGAAAGCTTTACTCAATCAACATCATTAATGTCGGGTCTATTCTGAGGAGGCAGCTCTTTTCTAGTCATATTTTGAGTGACTTCCATCCTGAAGGGCTCATCTTCTGGCACTATATCAGACAATGTTTCAGGCCTATTTTTCAGTAATATATCAGACAGTGTTTCACCACTTTTTATAAGGTTTTTGCTAGTCAGTTCTTTGAGAAGTGGATGGCATCTTCCTTCTTCTGAGTCTTTCCTAGGCTGTAAGCTTCACTGAAACCTGTCCACCATGGCTAATCCAGCTGGCACTTGAAACACCAATGGCACAGCCTCCAGTCTCACAGCAATACATAAGCCACCACAGGATGACAAACTGACAGATGAGTTTTTCTCTCTTAGCTGTTCCAAACTGCTCCACTCCTGCCTGCTCCCCAACCTTCCCTATCAGTTCCAGCACTCCAAAAAGCCATCTGTCCCAATTGTCTCATAGACATGCAAAAACTGGACAATAAATAATTACAGTAATGATGAAAGTAGTGATACCAATCATGCAGTAAGAATTTCATCTTTCCCTATTTGTGTGTGTGTGTGTGTGTGTGTGTGTGATTTGGATAAAAATTTACAGAGCAAATTTGCTTTCCATACAGCAGTTCACATACACTTTGTCTCATGACATTGACTACAATTTACCACAATGCAACAGCTCCCCTCCCACTTCCTCCTGATAGTTACTTCTTTCCTATGTCCATCCCTCCATGCACTCCTGCCCCCTGAACTGTCTCCCTGTGCATAAATAGCCCTCCTTTCTCCCATGATTGTTCTCGCCAAGAAGTGTATCTACCTCAGGTAAATCTCCAACTCATATGCCTGTCTTTTGTTTGGCTGCAAGCCACAAGTGTGGGTTCAATTCCAGACCTGAAGGGCAGCTAGGGGCCATAGTGTCAGTGGTTCCACCAGGCTCCATCAGACCAGAAAAAACTGGTCCTCCTTCTTTTTTTTTTCCAAATGATTTTGAATTTTGTTTCACATTGTTCTCCCTCTCTATCCAGGATCTCCTACATACATCCGCCTGTGAGTGGTTGACAGTGACAGCTGGGCACCATTTAGTTCTTCTGGTCTCATAGTTGTATAGGCTGTGGACCGCATGATGTACCAGTCACAAGGACTAATTGTTTCCATGAATCTTTAGTTTTCTTAATTATTCTTTGTTCTGGATGAGGAGAGACCCATCGTTGCATCTAGATGGCTGCTTGCAAGCTTTTAAGATCACAGTCACTAATCGCCAAAGTAGGAGGTGAAACAGTTTTGTGTAGTATATTATGCCAATTGAGCTTGATGTCCCCTGTGACTATGGTCCCGAGCCCATAGGTTCAACTACTTGGTCCCTCTGGGTAGCTGGCTGTGACCAAGAAGTGACTACAACCTTGTTCCTTGTCAGTTCTACTATACTTCTGGGAATTCAGATCATACAGATACACTTCTAGGACCATTGTCTGCCAATCTTACACATGGTCTTGGGTATACTCCCTGCTTCACAGACATACCTAATAGTTCAGCCTGTCCACCCATCCATCCACCCATATATCTATGTATTCCTTCACTGACAATGCAGTATTCTATGTGCAAAAGCATTCATCTTTGTTGTCTGCACCTCCCATGTACTTCTCTATGTCTTCCTCTTCCTCAATGCCACCATGTTGATCACTCACATTTAGTACATTGCCCTTCTCTTCACACAAATCAGTATCTATCTCTACCTATTTAACTGTGTTCCATACCCTCCCTCTCACCCCTGGTAACCAACAAAGAAAATTGCCCTCCATAGATAAACCTTTCCTTAACTTTTATAATAATGGACTAATACAATATTTGTCCTTCTGTGATTGACTTATTTCACTCAGTATAATGTCTTCCAAGTTCATCCACAATATGTGGTGTTTTGCAGATTCTAGGTTATTCTTTAG
>NW_006921689.1:2759116-2772975 GCF_000298275.1 Orycteropus afer afer | reverse complement strand
AAGATTTTTGCATCTATATTCATGAGGGATATTGGTCTGTAGTTTTCCTTTTGAGTGATGTCTTTGCCTGCTTTTGGTATCAAGGTTATGCTTACTTCATTAAATGGGTTAGGGAGGATTCCATCCTTTTCTACGGTTTGGAATAGTTTGAGCAGGAATGTGTCAGTTCTGCTCTGAATGTTTGAAAGAATTATCCAGTGAAACCATCTGGGCCAGGGCTTTTTTTATTGGTAATTTTTTGATGGCTTATTCAATTTTTTCCTTTGTTATAGATCTGTTCAAGTCTTCTACATCAGTCTGTGTTAGTTTGTGTTTCTAGAGATCTGTCCATTTCTTCCAGATTTTCAAATTTGTTGGAATACAGTTCTTCATAGTATCCTGATATTGTCCTTTTTATTTCAGTTGTTTCTTATTTGTGTTACTTGTATTCTGTACCACTTTTCCTTTGTTAAATTTGCCAGTGGTTTGTCAGTTTCGTTGATCTTTTTTAAAAAAAACCAACTTCTGGTCTTGTTGGTATTTTCTATTGCCCTTCTATTTTCTGTTTCATTGATTTCTGCATGAATCTTTATTTTTTCCTTTGTTCTGGTGACTGTAGGCTTTTCTTGCTTGTCTTTTTCTAATTGTTAGATATGTTGGTTTAAAGTGTTGATTTTGGCTCTTTCTCCTTTTTTGATGTGTGCATTTATTGATCTAAATTAGCCTCTGATCACTGTTTTTGCTGTGTCCCAAAGATTTTGGTATGTTGTGTTTTCATTCTCGCTTGATTCAAGAAATTTTTGAATTTCAATTTTTATTTCTTCTCTTTCCCAGTCTTTCTTAAAGAAGATGTTGTTCAGTATCCATGTGTTTACTCTTTCTCTGTTGATCTTTCTATTCCTAATTTGATAGCATTATGATCCAAGAAGATGCTTTGCAGTATTTCAATGTTTTTAAATTTATTAAGGCTTGCTTTATGGCCTAACATAAGGTCTATCATGGAACATGTTCCATGTGCACTGGAAAAGAATGTGTATTGGGCTGTTGTTGGGTGAAGTGCTCTGTAGATGTCTATAAGGTCAAGTTGGTGGATTGTATTGTTAGCTCTTCTGAATCTTTGTTGAGTTTCTTTCCAGTTGTTCAATCTTTCATTGAAAGTGGTGTATTAAACTCTCCCACTATGAGTGTGAAGTCATTTATTTGACTTTTCATCTCTTTTAAAGTCTGATTTATATATTTTGGGGCTCTTTCATTGGGTCCACAGATATTTATTACTGTTATATTTTCATGTTCAATTGATCCTTTAATCCTTACTTAACATCTTTCCTTGTCTTGTATGATGGTTTTTGTCTTAAAGTCAATTTGATCAGAAATTGATATTGCCACTCCTGCTCTTTTACAGTTGCCATTTGCTTGATATATCTTTTTCCAGCCTTTGATTTTTAGCCTATTTTTGTCTTTGTCTCTAAGGTGTGTCTCTTGTAGACAGCATATTGTTGGGTTATCCGATCTGCAACTCTCCGTCTCTTGAGTGGTGCATTTATTCCAGTAACATTCAGTGTAATTATTGACAAGTACAAATTGGTTGCTGCTGTTTTGTTATGTGTTTTTTCATGGTGTCCCTCTTTTCTTCGTACCATATTATTTTCTGTGATGAACTCATTATATTTCTGAATCATGTTATCATTTCCTTTGTTGCTGTTGTTTTAGTATTTGCTAAATATTTGTGTTTGTCTTCTTTTTTTTTTTATTGTGATGTGAAGGTTTATCATTTTTCTTTGAGGTTATGCTGTGATTTATAATTTTCTCCCCAAGATTAGAACAGTCCATTCTATCTTACAAATCTCTTGACTTCCTCAGCATTTACAAGTTCTGTAACTATACAGTATTTTCGTTCATTTTGCTTCATAGTTGTCCTCACTTGCCAATTGATGTCTCTCATTCCCTGTTTGCAATCTTGTAAGCTTATTTTACTTTAGGTATCTCTGTAGCTGTGGTTTCTGGGTTATGTCATCTTGTGCATTAATGGTTGGTTGTTATTTGCTATTTTTGGTTCTCTGTACAAAAGGACTGCCTTTAGCATCTCTTGTAAGGTCAGTCTGGTTTTAACAAATTACCTTAGCTTCTGTTCTTCTGAATATCTCCTAATTTCACCATCATATTTGAGGGACAATTTTGCTGGGTATATAATTCTTGGTTGAAAATTTTTCTCTTCCAGGGTTTTATATATATCATACCATTGCCTTCTCACTTGCATGGTTTCCACTGAGAAATCAGGGCTTATTAATACTGGTTGTCCTTTGTAAGTACCTTTGTGTTTTTCCTGTGTTGCTTTCAGGATTCTTTCTTTGTCTATGGTTTTGATGAGTTTGATGGTTATGTGTCTTGGTGATTTTCTTTTGGAGTCTATCCTGTTTAGGTTTGTTGGGCTTCCTGAATGGATATATTCTCATCTTTCATCATATCAGGGAGGAGGAGAATCCAAGAAATCTTAGAAAATTTTCTCAGTGGTTTTATTTTTCTGTTCCTGTGCAGAATTTCAATGACATGTAGGTTATTCCTTTTGATGATATGCCACATGAACCATAGGCTTTCTTCATTTTGTTTTGATCTTTTTTCTGATTGATATTTTCCAAAGAGTTTTTCAGGTATTTGTCTTCAACCTCATTAATTCTGTTTTCCTTTGCATAAATTATACCCCTTTGCCCTTCCATTGTTTTATCTCTTTCTGACAATTTAGTATTAATCTTCTAGATTTCTATCTGTAGATTTAGAATCATTTCTGATTTTTCATTTATTTTGTCATTTTGTTCTTGTATTTTCTTCCAAAATTCTTCTAGCGTTTTGCCTGTTTTTTCCTTGGTCTGTCTCTCAATCTCTTGAAGATACCTAAATATAATTCTTTTGAACTCCTTATCAGAGAGTTCCAATGCTTGTTCTTCCTCAGGGATGTGTTATGGGTCTGTGTCCTGCTCTGTTGTTTCTACCACTTTATCTTGCTTCTTTCTGTAGACTGTGATAATCTGTTGTCTCTGAGACATTGTGGCTTTTTGTAGTTAGATCTCCATTAACTGTTTGTGAAGAACAACCAAAAGTTAGTCAGGCTCTTCTTGGTAGTTGTTTATCATTGGCCCATTTGTGGAGAAGGAAGTGGTGGCTCTCACTCAGTAAATGAAGCTGCAGAAGCTGTGGATGTAGTTGTGTCATATAGGGACTGTTGCAGTCTTTCACTCAGTTAGTCAAAAATAACAATTGAGTAACCATCAATAAGGTGATCAATCAGGAATAGTAACCAATAAAAAGAAAGAAAGAAAGCTGCAATATCTGGGGAGAGGGAAATAAGAGAAAAAATGTGGAGAAGGACAATAATGAATAAAAAATAGGAAAATGCAGAGAGAAAAATAAGGAATGGGGTTAACCACAAGAAAGAAAAAAAAAAAATGTAACCAGGAACAGGGAAAAGAAAAAAAGCTGAAAACTAGAACCTGGAAGGGGAAGAATAAAGAATAATAGCAAAAAGGCAAAAGTAATAATAATAATACAGTTTTAAAACAGACAAAAACAAACAAAATAAAAAACAGAAAAAAAAAAAAAATCGGGCAGGGCCAGGCAGGGTGGCACAGGGCACCGAGTCTCCATCAGAACACACAGACTGGGATTTAATTCCTGCCAGCCCAGAAATTGGGTGAGAGTGAGGGATGGCCATACCTCCATTCACCAAGAGGGTGTGGAGTATAAGAGTAACAAGGGGAATGCTGCACCTTTCCAGTCATCTGGGTCCGGAATGTCCTTGGGGTTCCCAGCAAGTGGAGCCTGTTCTTAAGTCCCTTCGAATCTGGAAGAATACTGTCACTTTAAATATCCAAAATGGTCAAACCACTTGTAAACATTCAAAATGGCTATACCCTCCAGACAGACAAAAGTCCTCAGCTCAGCCCACCTTCCTTTTCCCTGCTTCCCCTTTTATTCCCCAGCCACCAGAGCAGTCCTCTGTGCAGTCTCTGGCCCGCAGGGCTGATTTTTAGGTTAATTCTTAGGTCCTACCACCACCAAGCAATATCTAAGTTGTCTATGCCGTCAGGATCGCTGCCAGACTGCAGCTCCGTATGTCTCCTTTTTTGGTGTTTTCATGTAAATTCTTCTGCTAGTTGGAGTTTAGTCCACTTCTATATCCTTCCCTTCAAGGCTCAGGGGTCCAGGATTATCTTTTTTATCTGTGTTAATTGGTTCCCCTTTTGTTTGTTGAAGAGTATCTGTGCAGTCTTTCTACCTATTCCACCATCTTACTGGAACACTGTAAGAATTTCTTATGCTAGGAACAAGATTATGTGCTTTATATATTTATAGAGCAACAATGATATGATATTTATATTAGTGTCTATATTTGTGCAAATGTGTTCCAAATACTATACCTATACATTTATGTATTGATTATATGTAAAGCACTTTATACCAACATGAATTATATCACAAAATCCTAAAACAGTCATGAGACTTTTAATTTCTGTATATAAAAACTGAGGTTGCTGAAGGTGTAAAATACTTATCTCAGAAAACATAGTTTATAGTACTACATGGGGTAGGAATTCAGGTTTCTCATACTCAAATTCTCTCTGCATAATGCCGTAATGTCCATACAGACTTGAAAACTAAAGTCAAGGTATTATTTGAGATCAAAGGGAAAAGATTGCTTCCATCTGAGTTGGCCTGGGAATTTGTTTCCAAGCAAGTGCACTATAAACCAAGTTGAAGGATGGAGAGGTTTAAAATTGGATCTGAATATGTGAGTACATATCCAAAGTTAGAAATAAATGAATGAAAGAAGAGGGAAACAACCATGTGAAAAAAGTTAGGGATAGAAAAGTTCAAAGTACATTTATAAGGCAAAAGGTCAACCAGATCATGATGTGTGAAGGGTTAGAAAGCAGGAGGAGGAATGACAGATAAGATTTAATCCAAATATGCCAAATAGAGAGGTGTTTAGTAGGAGGTTGAAATTCAAGACTAAATCTCAGGAGAGATGTCAAGGATATAAAGGAAACATCAAAGATAATTTAAAAGAGAAAGTTAAAATTATATGAATGAAAAGGAGCTCTTCATTTTTGGATTCCTGGAAGCTACAGTAAGAGGGAGAAGGGTTTAAAAAGTGAGGGCTAAAACAGCCACATCATTTTCACAAAGAAGTCAGATATAATGAATATATGATAGCAAAGCATTTCTTTTATACCCAGTTCTTCCCTTCATGATATTTGTCTTCCTACCATGCATTTGTTTCAAAATATTGCTTGTGTGTGTCTGTGTGTGTTTAAATATTCAAGTCTCATGTCCAGAGATGTTTCCTCTACGTTATAGTTTCTTTTGTCAGTTTCATGATAATGTAATCAAATCCTGTTCACTGTCTATTATGGATCCCATATTGTGCTAAAGGATATATGTATACATCCTTTACCATAGCATAATCTCTATCACCTTTGTGATCTCTCTTGATAGATAATATAAATGCAGGCAATACAGATAATATAAATATAGCTAATATAATATCTTGATAGATAATATATACATATATAATATGTATATGCACACACACACATGTAACTACCAAAGAAGATAATAAAATATCCTTCTACGGTCAAACTCATATCACTCTTCCCTTCACAAGCATACACTTTGCCTTCTTTTTTCACACTGCAGCTTCAATCATATGTTTGCTGAACTTGCTTCTCATAAAAACCTGTTTTATCAGCAGCCTGTCAAGTAGAACTCTCTATTTATGGCTACTGTTGCACATTTGCAGTGCCCGGTCACTCTCCAAGTTATGAAATGTGAATATCATCTGTATACAAATAACCATTTGCACAGTGCTTTCTCCTCTTCCAACTTCTCAGTGATTGCTCTATCACAGCCACACTGATTAACTGTTCCAACATTAGAACAATACCCAGGGAATTCACTGCTTTGAATTGCTGCATCAATTTGAGAAATGTCAATACCCATTGAACATATATTTATGTGCCAGGCTCTGTGTCAGGTATATTACATACATTATCACTCTCAAAACCCACAGGAACATAAGAGGTAGTTTTTCACTTTCATTTTCAGGGAAGAGAAACAGGGGATCAGAGAGGTCATAAAAACTGTGCAAGGTCATACACCTCTAGAAGTAAACCTGGTTTGTGAGTGAGGATACACCTGATGATTGCTGCCAGCTTAAAAGTGTTTTGATTTTCAGGCTCTGTTAAGTAATGTACAAGCCCTAATGTACAGTGTCTAAGGCATCTGGCTGTTAATCAAAAGTTTCACATTTCAAACCCACCAGCCACTCAGTGGAAGGAAGATGGGGTAATCTACTTTCATAAAGATTTACCTCCTCAGAAATGCAAAAGGGGTTGCTACAAGTTGGATTCAACTCAATGGTAGTGAGTTTGTATTTTTTGTTTGTTTGTTTGTTTGAATACAGGATATGAAAATAAATATCAGGACTTCTGCTGAGGATATTGTCCTTCTTTAAATGCTAATAGATTATTTCAATGGATTGGATCACTTAATAAGGTACTGGGAGGTGTGAATTCTCAAATTATTTGAAAAGAAAAATTAAAAACTCATATTCATCTAAGACACTTTTCTATAATTCATTCAACCATTTCCTTTTGAACATGTGAAAGGTCATCTGCCACTCCTTTACTTTGGTTGTCTTATAAATATTTATTCAATACAACTATACATGCATTTTCATTGCTTATCATTTCATGCTTCAGCATAAATGGGGTTTTCCTGTTTAAAAACAAAACCTTCTTCAGTGATCCTGGTCTGTTTTTCCTGTATTGCTGCTGGAGTTCCATCATCCTACATTGCTCATTGGTCTTGTTTGCACACTTGTCGTAAATCTATAATGAACCATCTAAATAAGGTTTCAAACAAAAGAAAAGCATGTGATATTTTCTCAAAGATATTGAAAAGTATGTTTTTGCCAAAGCGAAATGAATTGGACAGATTAAGTAAACAAATAAGCATTCTTTATTTACAGGGCTTTGAAGTATTTCCCATGAGGCAAATGAATGTCATAATTTATTCATTAAAGGTTTGCTTTAACAAAAAATATTTACAAGCATCACCCAGGGGACTCTAACTACTCAAAGGCAGAGAGAGAAAAGTCTAAAGGAGCACCCAGTGAAACAAAAAGGAGAAATAATAAAACTTTCTGGGAAATGAAAAGCAAAATATGAGAGTTGCCTTAGATGCAGCAATTGAAAGCAGTGAATTCCCTGGGTATTGTTCTAATGTTGGAACAGTTAATCACTGTGTCTGTGATGGAGCAATCATTGGTAACAGTCTCCTGCAGAGTGCATCCTTTGGACCAATGACCCAAGATTCCTACAGGGAGATCCAGAAGAAAGCAAAGGCTGAAGACAAAAAGACAGCAGCAGTCAACCCACCAGACCTACAAAACCAGAGCTGAAGAACCAGGCAGAGACTTGTTAGGTGAGCAGAAAGAGCTGTAATACTTGCCCCGTTATGCAGAGGCTTGAGCACACCTGTACAGAGGTTGCCTCAGAGGATCCTGTGCAGGGATCTTCCTAGAGCAGGGCAGATCCAGACACCTCTGGGCAGAAGGCTTGTCAGCAGAGCTAAATGAGCTCTAACACTTGTGCAGGGCAAG
The DNA here is from genome assembly GCF_000298275.1 of Orycteropus afer afer. NCBI lineage: Eukaryota > Metazoa > Chordata > Mammalia > Tubulidentata > Orycteropodidae > Orycteropus > Orycteropus afer. The sequence goes on along the minus strand of NW_006921689.1, from coordinate 2,765,339 downwards.
AGACACTTGAGTGTATCCCATGCAACTGTTGCATACTTATCCCCGGGACAGCAGGGGCCTGGCATAGGATGATGGGAGCCGGCATGATCGGAGCCAGCAGCAGAGGCTTAGAAAACCCAATGGCAGAGGTTTTAGAGATCCTGTTCAGGTATCTTCTACCAGCAGCAAGGCCCAGCATCTGAAAGAATCTTCAGAAGCCGTGCAAGCACCCTAGCAGTATAGCAGTAGCCAGCGGCAGTGATGACATGAACACAGAGTCTGACTTGAACCAAGGTGCTCCTGTCCAGAGACATAAGAATGGACTTGAGTAATTTGAGGAAGGGTAGACCTCCTTTGGTAATCTGCTACTATTTAATATTTTCTTTCTATAAATAATAATAATAGCTTTCACATTACCAGCACTGTGTAAATGTCTCTTACGTCCTGCTCAATCACAGATGAATGTAGCACCCGTAGAATGGTTGATCCCAACGGGTGTATGTGTCTCAATCCTAGCAGTTTAATGGCTGCATGGATATTTGAGACACAGCCTGTCTTCAAGTGTAATGTAGATAGGCAGATACGTACATGCAGGCATAGTACTGGCTCCTGAGACAAGCCACCTTGAGAAAGAGAATAAACAATTATATTGAACCAAAATAAGTGTTTTTAGCTTGCAAACAGCCATCCAAGGTACAGCAATTGGTCCTTATTACCTGGAGCAACAGAGGAAGAAGGGAAATCAGGAATAGGAAAAGGAAATGGAGTGGTTTGCCTCCAGGAAAAACTGCTTCCTTTTTCATGAGACCAGATGAACTGGATGGTGCCCAACTATCATTACTGAATATTTTGATCACATATTCTATAGAAGAATCCTGATCAAAAAGTGGGAAAATGCAGAATAGAAATTCAAATTCTTACAGATGTCATGTCACACTTTCTGGAGCCATGAAGACTGGATGCACCCCTGAAACTATTGCCCTGAGATAAACTTTAAAACTTAAACCAAAAATATCTCCTAAAGTATTTTTTCTTTTTTTTTTTTTAAATCAAACAATAGTTAGCTTAATTAAAAAAAAAAAAAAAAAGTCTGCCATGAGCTTTTTATTCTTTTAAGGACTACCAATCTATATGACGTCAAAGTGACAACAGCAATTTCAAAGATTAGATAAGAAAATTAGGGGGCAGTGAGTTCATGTTAATGGGAGAGGAACAACTCAGAAAAGAAGTGTCAGAATAGTTGCACAACTCAAAGAATATAATTGTCACTGGATTGTACATGCAGAAGCAGTTTAATTGGTCTACATTTTACTGTGCATATTCTCAACAAAAACAAAATACATTAGAAAATTTTTTAAAGTGCAACGAAAATAAATAAAATGAGAGAAGAGACATATTATATGGATCAAACTATGCTTATCAGCAATAATTGATGACAGAATTAAGGAAAAAATATCTTTAAATTGTTGAAGCAATATAATTATTGACTTAAAATTTTAAAGCCAATACTAAAACATTCAGAAGTCCACATATTACTCTCATGTGAAGCCCATGTGATATTACTAAACTTTAGCTTTTTTATTCAAGTGTGCTCAAACATAGCAATGATTGTGAGGATGGTGTAGGACTGGGCAGTGTTTCATTCTCTTGGACATAGAGTTGCTATAAATTAAAACTGACTTGACAGCACCTAACAACAACAACAACAATTGCATGATATAATTCAATACTAACATTAAAAAAAAAGAAGTGCCTTTTCTTATTTAGCACAACAGATCTTCTAAATCAAATAGAATTAAAATCAGTTATATATTCAATCCAAAAAAATAAAAACGGTTGCTGTCAGCTCTAACTCTGGCTCATGGTGACCCTTATGTATCAAAGTTACTGTGATCTTTGAAAAGTAGATCACCAGGTTTCCTTCTGAGGCATCTCCAGATGGATTCAAACTACCAACCTTTCAGATAGTAACTGAGCGCTTAATGATTTTCACAATACAGGAACATCATATGTTATATTTCATCTTGCATATACACACTGACTCATACATATAGTACTCCATGGAATGTTATCTATGGAGATTACCTCAACCTGTGCACAGCTGATGGAACCATTGTAGTCTGAAGAAAGGGATCATTGGCTTTTTGGGTGAATTTTAATGCAGATTCCATGATGATTTATTACGTATCTGAGAGACTCAGGCATGAAATACGCTAAGAACAAATATTTTGATTGCTTCAGTGGTTGTAGAAGATACTTGGAGATGTACAAAGTGATAGTCCTACCTATACCAGGGTTTTTTAATACATTTATGCACGTATTTTATGTTTGTATGACTGTATGTATGTATTAAAAAATTTTTTTAATTTTCCTAGAATCCAAATTTCTGGCTTTCATAGAAGTTGGGATAACTCACACAGTCCATTGCCGTTAGGTTTGTCCTTTTGAACTTTGAGCCTGGAAAAAAAAAAAATGGTTCCTTAAAGCCACTTTTGAGTTGAATAATCGTCTAGATCAACTAGTAAGACTGTTTTACCCTGAACATTATGCTTTTTGGAAGAATTCAGTTTCCAAGAGTCAGAATGGGAGCTATGTTTAAGGTAAACTAGGTAATTATTTTCATTGTTCTTCAAGACAGTATTTTATGCACATGCTTGCTGATGATAAATTTGTCTCTCAGTCTATTCTGACCATTTTTTCTATGGTGGTGTCAATAAGATTTGGAATAGGAGTATTTAGGAGTTCTCTCATCTTCACACATTTTTGACACTCTAGTCTAAATGTTACCCTGATTTTCAAATTATATATTTAATAAACTTCAATCAATTTCTGTCATAGGCTTAATATTATTTTTGTTTTAACAATATGTATGCATATATTTATTCCAAAAGTATTTTTTTTTTTTTTTAGTACCAATACTCAAACTCACTGCCATTAAGTCAATTCCAACTCATAGCAATCCCCATTGGGTTTCCTAGGTGATAAATCTTTACAGAAGTAGATTATGCAGTCTTCCTTCAGTGGAGTGGCTAGTGGGTTTGAACCACCACCTTTCTACTTAGCAGTTGAATGCCTTAGAAGCTCCACCAGAGCTCCTTTTTGTTGTAGTAAGGTCTACAATTTACTTCACTTGGCTAGGAGTTTAGATAAGATATTCATACTCACGCAGCCTATTTATAAGCTTTAAAGAGAAGTAAGTATTCCCACTCTTCTTTTGGGGGGGAGGGTAGGTTTTAAAAGGTAGACATTTAAATGCATAGAATTTCTTTGCAAACTTGTGATAGTTGGAGCTGTGTGTCAACTTGGCTGGGCCACAATTCTGTGCGGTTTAAGCTGTTGTGACGTGGTTATTCCCATGATGGGATCAGATGATTATGTTTGAGCAGGCAATCTGTTGAAAGGGAGTTTCCCTAGGGGTGTGGTCTGCTTCCCATATATCCAAGGACATCTAGGGAAGAGAGACATTCTTCTTTGGTCTGGATTCTATTGTGCTGCCTACAACTGTCCGTGAGTGAACAGTCCACCATTTGGCCTGGAGATCATGGATTCATCATTCATTGGAGTCACTATCTGTTGTACTGCCTGCCAACCTTGAGCTCCATAGCCCCTGCAGTTGCAAGAGTCAGAAAAGCCTCCAGCTTGACATAGAAAAGCCTCCATCTTGATGTTTGATCGAGGAACTTTGGACTTGCCAGCTTCTATAAGTGTGTGAGCCATTTTCCTAAGATAAATTTCTCTATATTTACATATGTATATAAGCTTTACTGGTTTTGTTTCTCTAGAGAACTCAATCTAACAAAAAACTCTTATCATTTGTTCACATTCTCTTCCTTAAATTCTCCGAAAGGAATATTTTTTAAATTATTATTATTAATTTTTATTTTAATTTTTGCAGTGTTTCCTCCCCTCCCATTCCACCTCTGGAAACCAAGAAGGTTTCCTTCCATATATAAACCTTTCTTGACTATTTACTGTAATGAACTAATGTAATATTTGTCCTTTTGTGGTTGACTTATTTCACTCAGCATAATGTCCTCCAAGTTCATCCACATTCGGCAGCATTTTGCAGATTCTACTTTATTCTTTAGTGTTGCATAGTATTCCCTTCTGTGTATGTATAATAGTTTGGTTATCCATTCTTCTGTTGATGGGTACTTGGGTTGTTTCCATCTTTTTGCTATTGTAAATAGTTCTGCGATGAACGTGGGTGTGCATATATCTGTTCTTGTCTTGGATCTCACTTCTTTAGGATATATACCTAGTAATGGGATTGCTGGATCAAATGGTATTCCTAATTCCAACTTTTTAAGGAATTTCCATATTGTTTGCCAAGTTGGTTGTAGCATTTGACAGTCCCACCAGCAGTGTATGAGAGTCCCAATCTCTTCACATCATTGCCAACATTTGCTACTTCCTGTCTTGTTGAACTTTGCTAATAGTGTTTGGGCAAGATGATATCTCATGGTTGTTTTGATTTGCATCTCTCTAATGACTAATAATTGTGAACATTTCTGTGTTTGTTGGTCACCTGAATATCCTCTTTGGATATTTTAGAGCTATGTCCCTTTTCAGATATGTGGTTGCCAAATATTATTTTCCTAATCTGTAGATTCTCCTTTTACTCTTTTGGAGAAATCTTTTGAAGCACATAAAAATTTAATTTTTAGAAGGTCCCATTTGTCTAGCTTATCTTTTGCTGTTTGTGCATTTTGATAGTCTATTTATGCCATGTATTAGGGCATCCAATTTTGTCCCTAGTTTTGCCTTCAGGAATTTCTAGCTTTAGGTTTCACATTTAAGTCTTTGATCCATCTGAAGTTAGTTTTTGTGTATGGTGTGAGGTACAAATCTTGTTTCATTTTTCTACAAATGGATATCCTGTTTTGCCAGCACTGTTTGTTAAAGGGACCATCACTTATCCATGTAATGGATTTCAGCTCTTTGTCAAAAATCACCTGACCATAGCTGGGTGGGTCTGATTCTGGTTGCTCAATTCTATTCCACTGGTCTATGTGTCTGTTGTTGTACCAATACCAGGTTGTTTTTACTACTGTGGCTGTGTAGTAGGTATTGAGATCTGGGAATGTGAGAACTCCTACTTTTTTCTGCTTCTTCAATTAAAAAAAAAAAAAAAAAAAAAAAAAAACCTCACTGTTGTCGAGTCGCATCCGACTCATTGAGACCCCTCCTTGGGTTCTGAGTTAGTATCTCTATGGAAGTAGACTGCTCAGTCTTCCTTCTGAGGAGTGACTAGTGGGTTTGAACTGCCAGACTCATGGTTAGTGGTCAAATGCCTTTAGGCACTATGCCACCAGAGCTCTCTCTTCTTCAATAGTACTTTGCTTCTCCGAGGTTTCTTTCCTTTCCATATAAAAGTAGTGATTGTTTCTTCCATATCCTTAAAGAATGTTACCAAACAGTGTTTCTTTGCTGTTCATAAGGTTTTCCCTGGCCAATTCTTTGAGAAGTGAATGGCCTCTTCCTTCTTCCTAGTCTGTCTCAGTCTATAAGCTGGGCTGTTACCTGTGCACCGGGAGCATCTCGCTGGGTTTTAAACACCAGAGGCTCAGCCTCAAAATTCATGTCTACATGTCACCACAGTAGGAAAAACTGACAGACAAGTTTGTCTTGCTGGTGGAGACCTCTCGTATCACCCCCAACTGGGTGCCTGTGGCTGACTCTATCTCTGTCTGGATTCCTGGCTTTTAATCCCCTTTCTCCTGCTCTTCTGGCCTGCTGCTTTGGGCATCCCTGAGTTGTCCCTGGGCTGACTGCTTCTCTGTCCAGGTTCCTGGCTTTTATCCCCTTTCACGTGCTCTCCAGTCCTGCTGCTTTGGGCGGGCCTGAGTTTTCTCTCCTCATCTAATCCCTTTGGCTGATTGCTCTTCTCTCTGGCTTCCTGGCTTTTAATCCCCTTTCTCCTACTCTTCCCATCTGCTACTTTGGGCGTCCCTGAGTTGTCTCTCCTCACCTATAACCCCAGGTTCCTGGCTTTTATCCCCTTTCACATGCTCTCCCAGCCTGCTGCTCTGGGTGGGCCTGAGTTGCCTCTCTTCACCTAATCCCTTTGTACTTCATACAAAGTATGAATCTAGGAAAATTGGAAGTTGTCAAAAAGGAAATGGAACGCATAAAGATTGATATCCTCAGCATTAGTGAGCTGAAATGGACTGGTTTTGGCCATTTTGAATCAGACAACCATATGATCTACTATGCCGGGAATGACAGTTTGAAAAGGAATGGC
>NW_006921689.1:2736817-2756254 GCF_000298275.1 Orycteropus afer afer | reverse complement strand
TGTTTCGTTCTGCTGTGCATGGGGTCACTTTGAGTCAGAAATGACTCGACGGCACTTAACAACAACAACAACAAAGAATGTTAATAGGAACTGGATTGGGATTACATTGAATGTATAGATTGCTTTGGGTAGTACTGACATTTTTACAATGTTCAATTTTCTTATTCACGATCATGATATATTCCTTCATTTCTGTAGATCACTTATGGTTTCTTGAAGTAGTCTTTTGTCATTTTCTTTGTACAGGTCTTTTGTGCCTCTGGTAAGATTTATTTCCATGTATTTTATTTTTTGTCAGCTATTGTAAATGGTAGGAACTCTGGTAGCATATTGCCTAAGGCACTTGATGGCTAACCAGAAGGCTGGTGGTTCAAACTCACCAGTTTCTCCTCAGAAGGAAGTTTGGGCAATCCACTTCTGTAGTGATACCACCTCGGAAACTCAAGGAGGGGTCACTATGAGTCAGGTCCAACTAAAGGGCACATAACAACAACAACAACAACAACATTGCAAATGGTATCAATTTCCTTATATCCTTTTCAGTAATCTCTTTGCTGATGTAGAGATTCAACTGATTTTTGCACATTGACCTTGCATCCCGCCACTATGCTAAATCTTTTAATTAGTTCCAATAGGTTTTTTTTTTTTTTTTTTTTTTTTTTGCTGAGTCTTTTGGGTTTTCTATGTACAGGATCATATCATCAAGAAATAAGAATAGTTTTACTTCTTCCTTTCAAATTTGTATGCCATTGATTTGCTTTTCTTGCCTTAATGCCCTGGCCAGGATTTCCAATATAATGTTGAATAGAAGTGTTGATAGAGGGCATCCTTGTCTGGTTCCTGTTCACAAGGAGAATGGTTTCTGTCTCTCTGCATTGAGAATAATGTTGGCTGTTGGTTTTGCATAGATGCCCTTTATTATGTTGAGGAATGTCCTATTTTATTATTATTACTATTTTACTAAGAGTTTTGATCAGGAATGGGTGTTGGATTTTATCAAATGACTTTTCTGCATCAATTGATATGATCATGTGGCTCTTTTGTTTTATTCATGTGGTGGATGATGTTGATTGTTTTTTCTAATGTTGAACAATCCTTGAATAACTGATATGAACCCCACTTGGTCATAATGAATTATTTTTTTAATATGTTGTTGGAATCTATTGGCTAGGATTTTGTTGAGGATTTTTGCTTCTATATTCATGAGGGATATTGGTCTGTAGTTTTCATTTTGAGTGATATTTTTGTCTGGTTTTCATATCAAGGTTATGCTTGCTTCATAAAATGATTTTGGGAGGATTCCATCCTTCTCTATGTCCTGGAATAGTTTGAGTTGCATTGCTATCAGTTCTTCTCTGAACATTAGGTAGAATTCTCCAATGAAACCGTCTGGGCCAGGAATATTTTGTTGGTAATTTTTTATGACTGTTCAATTTCTTCTTTTGTTATGGGTCTGCTCAACTTTTTCACCTCAGTCTGTGTTAGTTTAGGTAAGTAGTATGTTTCTAGAAATCTGTCCATTTCTTCTAGATTTTCAAATTTAGTGGAGTATAATTCTTCATAATATCCTGATATTATCCTTTTAATTGCTGTTGTGTCTGTTGTGATGTTGTCCAATTAATTTCTTACTCATGTTATTTGTATTCTCTCCCTCTTCTCCTTTGTTAAACTTGCCAGTGGTTTGTGAATTTTATTAATCTTTTCAAGAAACCAACTTCTAGTCTTGTTGATTTTTTCTATTGTCTATTGTCTGTTTCTTTTATTTCTGTTCAATTCTTTATTGTTTCTTTTCTTCTGGTGACTGTGAGCTTTTTTTTTTTTTGCTACTTTTTTTCATAATTGTTGGAGATGTTGTTTTAAGGTGTTTATTTTGGCTCTTCTTTTTTGATGTGTGCATTTATTTTTATTAGCCTCTGTTCATTGCTTTTACTGTGTTCCAAATATTTTGGTGTGTTCTGTCTTCATTCTCATTTGATTCAAGGAATTTTTTCATTTCATTTTTTATTTCTTCTATTACCCAGTCATTTTCCAGGAGTGTGTTATTCAGTTTCCATGGGTTTGCTCTTTTTCCATTGATCATTCTATTGTTGATTTCTAATTTTATAGCATTGTGATCTGAGAAGATGTTTTGCAGTATTTCAGTGTTTTTAAATTTATTAAGGCTTGCTTTGTGGCCTAACATATGATCTGCCCTGAAGAATGTTCCATGTGCACTGGAAAAGAATATATATTGTTCTGTTGTTTGGTAAAGTGCTCTGTGGATGTCTATAAGGTCAAGTTGGTAGATTGTATTGTTGAGTTCTTCTGCGTCTTTGTTGAGTTTATTTCCAGTTGTTTTATCTTTCATTGAAAGTGGTGTATTAAAGTCTCCTACTATGACTGTGGGGAGCTCTGGTAGCATAGTGCCTAAGACATTTGACTGCTAACCAGAAGGCTGGCAGGTCAAACCCATTAGCCACTCCTTAGAAGGAAGGTTGGGCAATCTACTTTATATCGATAACGCCTCAGAAATCCAAGGAGGGGTTGCTATGTGTTGGGTCTGAATCAATAGCACAACAACAGCACTATGACTGTGGACTCAACTATTGTCTTTTCCATTCTGTTAAAGTCTAATTTTTGGACTTTGGGGCCCTTTCATTGGGTCCATTATGGTTATGTCTTCTTGTGCAATTGGTTCTTAATCTTTATATAATGTCTTTCCTTGTATCTTATGGTTGTTTTTATCTTAAAGTCAATTGTATCAGAAATTAATATTGTCATTCCTGCTCTTTTATGGTTGCCATTTGCTTGTTATATGTTTTCCCAGTCTTTCATTTTTGGTCTATTTGTGTTTTTCTCTCTAAGGTGTGACTCTTGTAAACAGCATATTGATGTTGTTGTTGTTAGGTGCCATCAAGTCATCTCTGACTCATGGCAACCCTATGTACAGCAGAACAAAACACTGCCCAGTCCTGTGTTAACCTCACAAACTTTGCTATATTTGAGTCCATTGTTGCAGCCATTGTGTCAATCCACCTTTGTGGTAGTTAAGGTTGTATGTCAACTTGGGTGGGCCTGCTTGAGTGGCTGGGCAGCTGAATGTAGTTATTCCCCATGATGAGAATGGCAATTAACTCCATACTGGAATCTACTGGAGCAGTTGAGTAGCTGCTTTAGAGACATGGTCTGCTTCCTGTATATAAGAAGCACCTTTGAGGAAGGTCTCCAGCTTCATGGCATGCTTGAACCCTGCATGTAGACAAGTCATTGTTCAGCAGGCTGCCATGCTTTGCTATCTTGGGACTTTCAATGGACTTGAATCAATAGCCTGCTGTATTGTTTGGTAACATTGGGACTGTGCCTTTTTACTTGTCAACCTTGGGCTTGTCAGCCTCAGCAGCCAGCAGCTGAGTGAAGAAAAGCTTCGATCTTCAAGGAGCCAGAAGCAGAAGGCAGAGATGAAGCCCAAGGTTGAGGGGTTTTCACCAAGCCCCTAGAACCTGGCACTTTGAACTCAGACCTAAAGCCTCCAAAATTGTAAGGGAATAAACTCCTATTTGTTAAAGTCATTCCATTTTTCGGTAAATTCCTGTCAGAGTGGCACTAGGTAACCAAAACAATCTTGTTGAGGGCCTTCCTCTTTTTCACTGACCCTCCACTTTAACAAGCATGATATCCTTCTCCAGAGAATGGTCCCTTCTGAAAACATGACCAAATTAAGTGAGATGAGGGCTGGCCATTCTCACTTCCAAGGAGCATTCCAGCTGCACTTGTTCTTCCAGGACAGATTTGTTAGTTCTTTGAGCCATCCGTGGTACTTTCAGTATACTTTGCCAGCACCACAAATAAAAAGTGTCAACTCTTCTTTTTTCTTCCTTGTTCATTGTCCAGCTCTCACGTGCATATGAGGCAATTGAAAATACCACGGCTTGGGTTAGGCACACCTTAGTCTTCAAGGAGACATCTTTGCTCTTCCTTACTTGAAAGAGATATTTTGCAGCACATTTGCCCAATGAAATACATTGTCTGATGTCTTGACTGCTGCTTCCATTGGTGTTGATTGTAAACCAAGTAATATGAAGTCTTCAACAACTTCAATCTTTTCTCCATTTATCGTGATGCTGCTTACTGGTCCAGTTGTGAGGATTTTTGTTTTCTTTACATTGAGGTTCAATCCATACTGCAGACTTTAGTCTTCAATCTTCATCAGTAAGTGTTTCAGGTCATCATCACTCTCAGCAAGCAAAGTTGAGTCATCTGCATTTTGCAGGTTGTTAATGAGCCTTCCTCCAATCCTGATGTCACACTCTTCTTCATATAGTCCAGGTTCTTGGATTATTTGCTCAGCATACATATTGAATAACTATGGTGAAAGGATAAAATACTTCTCAATTTAAAACCATGCAGTATTCCTTCGTTCTGTTCAAACAACAGCCTCCTGGTCTATGTACAGGTTCCTCGTGAGTACAATTAAGTGTTCTGGAATTCCCATTCTTCTCAATGTTATCCATAATTTGTCAAGATCCACACAATCAAATGCCTCTGCATAGACAATAAAACACAAGTAAACATCTTTCTGGTATTCTTTCCTTTTAGCCAAGATCCATCTGACATCATCAATGATATCAATGGGTTATGCTTTCTTATCCAGTATACAACTCTCGATCTCTTGATCTTTTTTTCTGATTGATCCCTTTCCAAAGAAGTGTTGAGGTATTTGTCTTCAATCTCATTAATTCTGTCTTCCATTGTTTCAATTCTATTCCTTTGCCCATTCAATGTGTTATATGTTTCTGAGAATTGAGTATTAATCTTCAGGATTTCTATCTGTAGATTTTGTATCATTTCTATTTTTTCATTTATTTTGTCATTTTGTTCTTATATTGTCTTCTGAAATTGTTCTACAGTTTTCTCTTTGTTTTCTTCAATTTTGTCAGCATTTTCTTTGATCTGTCTCTCAATCCATTGAAGGTATCTAAATATAATTATTTTGAATTCCTTATTAGGGGGTTCCAGTGCTGCTTCATCCTCAGGGATGTGTTCTGGATCTGTATTTTTCTCCATTGCTTCTACTGCTTGTGTGGACTGTGTGGACTGTGATGGGCTCTGAGACACTGTAACATTTTTGTGTTTATATTTAATTGGTCAATGTATGTTGGAGTGGTTCACCCAAGATTTTCATTTTCTTTGTTTTGTTTGTATGTATCTGAGTAAGCAGGGTGCTATGCTCCTCTATTTGCTAGTTGGCAGCCCATATGCACACACTCACCACCAGTCTCCTTTCCAGTCATCGGCTTCCTTGTCTTTGGCAAGCAGAGCCTATTCTTAGGTCCCTGGAATCTGAAAAAGAAGGCTGTCTCTTTATAATCAAAAATGGCCACTGCTTGTAAACATTAAAAATGGCTGTGTCTTCCAGACAGCCAAAAGTCCACAGCTTAGTTTTTCTTCTTCTTTGCTGTTTCCCTTTTCAGTCGTAGTCTACCCGTGCAGTAGTCCATGCAGCCCTTGGTGATCAGGGCTGATTTTTAGGTTAATTCTCAGGTCCTAACACCACTTGGAAATATTCAGGTTGTCCATGCTGTCAGGAGAGCTGACAGTCTGCAGCTCCATTTGTCTCCTTAATCACTGTTTTCATTCAGGTTCTTCTACTAGTTGGTGTTTAGTCCACTTCTGTATCTTTCCTTGCAAAGCTTAGGGCTCCAGGATTATCTTCTGTATCTGTGTCAATTGGTTTCTCTTTTCTCTGTTGAAGAGGGTCTATGTAGCTTTTTTGCCTATTCTGCCATCTTACCAGAAGTTCTGAAAGAAATCGTAACTCTTATATGGTCATGTTGTTGTTGGGTGTCATTGAGATGATTACAACATACAGTGATCTCATGTAACAGAATTAAACTCCCCCATAGAGTTTTCTAGGAGCTCTGGTAGCATAGTGCCTAAGGCTATTGAGTGGGGTCCGACTCGACGGCATATAACAACAACAACAACATAGAGTTTTCTTGGCTGTAATCTTTAAGGAAACAAGTCAGCAGGTCTTTCTCCCATGGAGCCACTGGGTGAATGTGAACGGCAAAATTTTTGGTTAGTAGCTTAGTACTTAAACTTTGTGCCACCACAGTTCTTTGCATATCATCCTTAAAATAAATAAATAAATAAATAAAACTGCAAAACAGTTGATTCTGACCCATGTTTGATGTTGTTATATGCCGTTGAGTCAGATCTAACTCATAGCAACCCCTCCTTGGGTTTCTGAGGCAGTATCACTATGGAAGTAGATTGCCCCATCTTCCTTCCAAGGAGTGGCTGGTGGGTTTGAACCACCAGCCTTCTGGTTAGCAGTCAAGTGCCTTAGGCATTACACTACCAGAGCTCCCTTCTGACTCATAGTGAGACCCCTATTTGGTTTCCAAGGCTTCCAATCTTTATGGAAGTAGATTGCATCATCTCCTCCTTCTGGTTAGCAGCCAAATGCCTTACCCACTGCACCACCAGTGCACCTTTCATATTATCCTAGGTGGAAAAAACAGCCTGAGATAAAGAAGCATTGAAGCTGAATGTGACTTATGTTTTTGTTTTTGTTTTGTTTTGTTTTGTTTTTTTAAAAAAAGATATTTGTCTGCAGATGTAAAAGAATTATTCAGTGGCTTATTTGGATAACAACCAGCCCAACCCATTCTCAGAAAGCAGTGAGTTAAACTTAAGACCTCCTTCAGGATTTATGATTCTAAATAACCAACAGAAGGCAAGATAATTTTTTTTTTCTTATATCATAAGTGATTGAAATGAATATTCTAAACATGGGCAGATGATCTGGCATGGGCATTTTTTTAATACCTGTAGTTCTATTTTGGTAGTTCTATCACAATGAATAACCATCTTCTGAAAAAGGAATAAATTCATAGTACTTCACAAAACCTGAATGTTACAAGAGAAAACAAATTCTTAAAAGTGAGAGAGAATGGGAAAATGCAAAATGCCTTTTCTAGGAGGAATCAAGCACAAGTGCTTTGCCTTTGAGTGAAATTCCTAATAAGGATGGGAGTAAAAACTCAGGACAAACATGCCTGTTTCAGCCTCTCCTAAAGAAAGACTGTAATTACACGTGTGATTTTTCAGAATGCTTCTTGAATTAATTTGACATTAATTATTCACTTGATAGTCCAAATTATACATTTTCTTTGCATAAAAACCAGGTGTGCTCCAAACATCCGAAGCATCTGCTATCTTTTGCACACAAGTCAAAGGGGGATAGCATTTTAAAACAAAGAACATTGTGATAGAATTGTTCAGATCTTTTCTTTCAGTAGCATAAAAAAGGCATAAAGTAAAAAGGTCTCTTTCTTTCTTGTTCTTTGTAATGCTGTATGATGTCTTGTTACCAAAGCAAATATTGGGAATTTAACAGGTAAACACAAGATGTTAACTTAAAACATCAAGACAATTTCATGTTCATTTTAGTCAGCAACAAATCCAAACAATGTCAAGTTTAACATCCTGTTTTCTACCAGGGACTATTAAAAAATGGCATATTCAAATTGTGTTATCCTAAGGAGGATTACTGTCCTTTTGGAAAAAGTTAAAAGTTTATAATCTTCAAGACATGAACCTCTGAGATCAGCAAACTTATTTGATTAATTAGTAAAGTTACACAAAATGTCAGTTTTGCAGTAGAAAGTTTCATGTTTTCAAAGCCCAGAGTTCAGGACAACTTTTGGAGGGTAGGATCCTCCATGTTGAATATCATGGAGCCAAGAAGAACTTGCCTGGGGCAGAGTTTACAAGGAAGAAGATTAAAAGCACTTTTGTAGCTGTGGTTGCCTCAACAGATGGGAACAAAATATTTAGTATCAAGTGAATTTTGAGCTACTTCTAGAGTGTAAAATAAATTCAAGCTTTCCATAGTAACTTCTTCCTTTTTCCAAGTATTGTAATTAGGTTTGGAACAAAGAACACAGTTAAGCCCTTTGTCTTATTTCTGAAAATAGTCCTTGGAATTCTGTGGAAATCAAAGTGCCCTTTTTAAAAAAAAACAGTCACATAATACTTAAACAGGTGAAAATGAGTTGGGAGTCCCTAACTCTTCTTCTGGTAGCATAGTGCCTAAGGCACTTGACTGCTAACCAGAAGGCTGGAGGTTCAAACCCACCAGCCACTCCTCGGAAGGAAGTTTGGGCAATCCTACTTCTGTAGTGATACTGCCTCGGAAACCCAAGGAGGGGTCGCTATGAGTCGGGGGTGACTCGATGGCAAATAACAACAACAACAACAACAACTCTTCTTCTGCCAACAGGCCTCAAGACCGGTGTCAGGTGGCATGAGGCCTAGGTGGTGAGGAGAATACTGCCCTCCACTCATCTTCTGAGGGCTGATGTAAAATCCTTGGGTGATCAAATGAGGAAATCTACACTGTGCCCCCTGTAGCAAATCACATAAAATTTGGGGTATAAAAGTGGTTTTTCTAAGGTGCCATCAAATGATCTCCAACTCATAGCAGCCCTGTGCACAGGAGAATGACACACTGCCAAGTCCAGTACCAGCTACATTATCCTTGCTATACTTGAGCCCAGCCCAAGAGCCAATGTCTCAATACATCTCGTTGAGGGCTTTCCCCTCTTACATTGACCCTCCACCATTCTAAGCATGACATCCTTCTCCAGAGAATGGTCCCTTCTGACAACATGACCAAAGAAGGGAAACGAAGTCTGGCTATTCTCACTTCCAAGGAGCATTCTCCCTGTGCTTCCTCCAGGACTGATTTGTTAGCTCTTTCAGCAGTCAATTCTACTTTGAGCGTTCTTTGCCAACACCAAAACTCAAAAGCATCAACTCTTATACGGTCTTCCTTATTCATTGTCCAGCTCTCACATGCACATGTTGTCGTTGTTGTTGTTGTTATGTGCCATCGAGTTGGACCCAACTCATAGCGACCCTGCCTTGGGTTGCCAAGGCGGTATCACTACGGAAGTAGATTGCCCAACCTTCCTTCCGAGGAGTGGCTGGTGGGTTTGAACCTCCAGCCTTCAGGTTAGCAGTCAAGTGCCTTAGGTACTATGCTACCAGATTGAAATACCATGTCTTGTGTCAGGTGCAACTTGGTCCTCAAGGTGACATCTTTGCTCTTCAGCACTTAAAAGAGGTCCTTTGCAGCTGATTTTCCCAGTGCCATATTTCATCTGATGCCCTGACTGCTGCTTCCATTGGCTTCAATTGTAGAACCAAGCAATGTGAAGTCTTTGACAACTTCCATCTTTTTTCCATGTATTGTGATGTTGCTTATAGGTCCAGTTATGTTTTTTTTTTTCTTTAGAGTGAGATGTAATCCATACTGCAGGCTGTATTTTTCAATCTTCATCAATAAGTGCTTCAAGTCGTCTTCGCCTTCAGCAAGCAAAGTTGTGTCATCAGTGTAATGCAGGTTATTAATTATTCTTCCTCTAATCCTGATGCCACATTCTTCTTCATATACTTCATCTTCTCAGATTATTTGTTCACCATACAGGTTGAATAAGTATGGTGAGAAGCTACAACCCTAACGCACTCCCATTTTTATTTTAAACCATGCAGTATCCCATTGTTCTGTTTGAAAGACAGCCTCCTGGTCTATATAGAGGTTCCTCATGAGTATAATTAAGTGTTCTGGAATTCACATTCTTCTCAAGCTTACCTATAATTTGTTATGATCCACACAATCGAATGCTTTTGCATAGTCAATAAAACACAAGTAAACATCTTTCTGGTACTTGATGCTTTCAGCCAAGATCCATCTGACATCAGCAATGATATCCTTCATTCCACATCCTCTTCTGAATCCAGCTTGCATTTCTGGAAGTTCTCTGTCAATATACTGCTGCAACCATTTTTGAATTATCTTCAGTAAATTTTACTTCCATGCAATATTAATATTGTTTGATAACTTCCACATTCTGTGGGATCACCTTTCTTTGGAATGGGTACAAATATGGATCTCTTCCAGTCAGTTGACCAAGTAGCTCTCTTCCAAATCTCTTGGCATAACTGAGTGAGTCTCTCCAGTGTGGCATCCATTTGTTGAAACATCTCAGTGGGTATTCCATCATTCCTGGAGCCTTGTTCTTCATCAATTCCTTCATTGCAGCTTTGACTTCTTCCTTCAATACCACTGATTCTTGATCATATGCTACCTCCTGAAATGGATAAAGATTAACCAGTTGTTTTTAGTACAGTCTCTGTGTATTCCTTCCATCTTCTTTTGATGCTTCCTGCATCATTCAATATTTTTCCCATAGAATCTTTCAATATTGCAACTTGAGGCTTAACTTTTTCCTCAGTTCTTTCAGCTTGAGAAATATCAAGCATGTTCTTCCCTTTTGGTTTCCCAACTCCAAGTATTCACACATTTCATTATAGTAATTGGCTTTCTCTGCTTGAGCTGCTCTTTGAAATCCTCTGTTCAGCTCTTTTATTTGTCATTTCTTCCATTTGCTTTGGCAATCTCCTCTCAAGGCCAAGTTTCAGAGTCTCTTCTGACATCCATTTTGGTCTTTTCTTCCTTTCTTGTCTTTTTAATGCTTTCTTCATGGATGATGTTCTTGATGTCATCCCACAATTCCTCTGGTTTTTGGTCATTGGTGTTCAATGCATCAAATCTATTCTTCAGATGGTCTCTAAATTCAGGAGGGATATATTCAAGGACATATTTTGGCTCTTGTGAACTTGTTTTAATTGTCTTTAACTTCAAGTTGAACTTGCATATGAGCAATTGATGGTCTGTTCCACAATCAGCTCCTGGCCTCGTTTTGGCTGAAGATATTGAGTTTTTCCATTGTTTCTTGCTATAGATGTAGTCAATCTGATTCCTGTGTATTCCATCTGGTGAAGTCCACATGTATAGTCACCATATATGTTGTTGAAAAAGATACTTGCAATGAATAAGTCATTGGTCTTGCAAAATTCTATCATGTGATCTCCAGCATTATTTTTGTCACCAAGGCCAAATTTTCCAACTACCAGTGATTCTTCTTTTTTTCCAACTTTTGCATTCCAAACACCAGTGATAATTAGCACATATTGATATCACATTCAGTCAATTTCAGACTGCAGAAGTTGATAAAAATCTTTAATTTCCTCATCTTTGGCTTTGGTGGTTGGTGCATAAATTTGAATAATAGTCATATTAACTGGTCTTTCTTGTAAGTGTATGGATATTATCCTATCACTGACAGCATTGTACATCAGGACAGATCTTGAATCATCCTTTGTGATGATGAATGTCACACCATTCTTCTTCAAATGCTCATTCCTGTCATAGTAGATCATATGGCTGTCTGATTAAAAATGGCCAAAACTGGTCAATTTCAGCTCACTAATGCCTAGGATATCAATCTTTATGTGTTCCATTTCATTTTTGACAACATACAATTTTCCTAATTCATATTTCATACATTCCATGTTCTGATCATTAATGGATTTTTGCAGCTATTTATCCTCAATTTGAGTTATACTACATCAACACATAGGATGATTTACTTTATCCACATCATTAGGGTTGGTTCTACTTTGATGAGGCAGCTCTATCCCAGTCATATTTTGAGTGCCTTCTGACCTAAGGGGCTCATCTTCCTGCACTGTATCAGACAATCTTTCTGGGTTATTCATAAAGTTACCCAGTAATGTATCAGGCATTGTTTCTCTGCTATTCATAAGGTCTTCCTTAGCCGATTCTTTAAGAAGTGGGTGGCCTCTTCCTTCTTCCTAATCTGTCTCAGTCTGTAAGCTTCATCAAAACCTGTGTACCACATGCAATCCTGCTAGCATTTGAAACTTCATTTGCACAGCCTTAAGCCACACAGCAACATGCTAGCCACCACAGTACAACAAACTGACAGACAAGTTTGTCTCCTTTAGTTGTTTGAAACCTCTCTGCCCTTCCCTTACCTGGATCCTGCTACCTTGTAAACCCCAGCTTTCCCTCCTACCTGATGTCAGTGGCTGAGGGAGGGATTTTCCAGGTCCCTCACCTATGATGTCAGATTGGAGCACAGGTAGCAGAATTTTCTAGTCCACCTAACTGTTGAGCCCAGGTTATGAAGGAGTTGTTCGGCGCGAGGAATTTGCCAACACACGACAATGCAAAAGCAAAAGGAAAGTTTATTAGCTAACTTAAGTTAGGGTCCTTGCTCTCACCAAATCAGTGGCTTGAGCAAAAAAACCCATGCTCTTTCATTATCACATATTTATAGAAGAATATAGGGTGGAGTAGATAATTGGTTTTTTAGGGCAGGGGTTTGGGAAGTTGGAGGGTGGGTTGGAATCCCCCGGCTTCAAAGGTGAGTGAGATTTTTTTGGGGGGGGCCGGGTGGATCTCTTTGATATGTGCAAAATCCATGGGGAGGTGAGAGCTGTCGGAGCTTTCAAAGGTGGGCGAGAGACTTTTTGGGGCCAGGGAGATCTCTGATAAAAAGTTCTGAGGCATGGGACATGTTAATCTCCATACTAAATGTTTCTGGTTAAAGATTTCCCTGGAGGCTATTAGCCTCAGCTCTACATAACCAGCCTACCTAGTCATTTGGGGTCAGCTGAAGGAAGGCCCTTTGAGTCCCTAACCTACAGTACAATGTAGTTTACACATACAAGAGTGGACAGCCTTTTCAAGTTTTAGGGAAATAGCTCAAAAGTGGATCCACGTTTATTCTGGTGTGCTGTCTGCTTCTTTATAAATTATAAATTATAGAATTTGTTTCCATGTGATAATGTTCTGGGAGTATATTGTGTTCAGGCTGTGGTTGATGCTATTAGCAAGTACAATTAGTCCACCACTTTTGCTCAGACAAGAATGAGTGAGATAAGTGAAATGAGTAAGATGAATTTCATTTCTTGGCACAAGAAAGGAGACAGCAAGAATAATTTCTCAAACATCTGTCTCCCCAAACAGAAGTAGTTAGGGAAGTTTTACAGAACACAGCGGAAGAAGGGAGTTATATATATTCAAAGTTTTGGTGGGAGATGTCATGCCTTATGCGTAGGGGGTGGGGTTATAACTTATCATGGAAATGGCCAATGGACATCTCACTTCTGAAATGGTTCTTTGTACCATCAGTGACTTTGTTCTGTTAACTTTTGCTTCCTTGACATAGGTTTTAATGTCCCGGGTCCAGTTAGAGGGCAAAGGTTTTCTTTTTACACATGCTCCTGTATCTGGCTGGAGCCAGTCTGGAATTTATGACTGGAAGATTTCTGTAAGCAGGAAGGTCAGCAGGGAGCTGGTTGGGGTGTTTTTAATTTGGCTGATTAGGGTTTGTTTATTGCTTTTGGTGCCTGTAGGTCCCATGCCCAGGAGTGATAAGAGGTTATCTCTCTAGCTTAACTGGCCTCAAAGATCCTAGCAGTCTTTCTACTGCTTAAAATTTTGAAGCACTTTTTCACTTTCTGTAAATCAACTTTTAACAAAAATTAATAAAATGTACATTCATTCATTCATTCATAAGTCATGTGATTTCAATCTAGACAGAGTATAAGCAAAATGATTGATACTTCTTTCTAAGGTGGTAAAATGCATATTTTCCTGAAAAAAAAAAAAAAGAAAAGAAAAATCAAGCATCTTATATTATGTTCCCTGTCCAAGGAACAGCTTAAAATAACTGGTAGGTGACTTACTTTTTTAGACTTCCATGGTGGATTAGGTTTAATGTAGGCACTATCTTTTTATGATGATAGCATATTATATTTTTTTACTCACATTTTGGCATTTTTGTTTAAATCTTTCACTAAAGAAACAATTTAGGAGACAGGATTCAAAATGGAGTTCCATCAGTAATCAACATGTTAATTCCCTCTAGCATCTTAGTGAATGAAAAATTAGGAGTTCTGGTAGCATAGTGGCTAAGACACTTGCCTGCTAACCAGACGGCTGGCAGTTCAAACCCACCAGCCACTCCTCAGAAGGAAGGCTGGGCAATCCTACTTCCGTAGTGATACTGCCTCGGAAACCCAAGGAGGGGTCGCTATGAGTCGGGTTTGACTCGATGGCACATAACAACAACAACAACAGTTTGAATTAGGGATTCTGGTGCTCTGAACAGCTCACTGAGTCAGAGTGCACCAAATTCTACTCAGTGGAGTAGAATTATAAAGAAGAAAGGGACAGGGAAGAAAACAGTAACAAGATCAGGAGATCTATCCTGTGGAGGGCTGACAGGCAGCCAAGAAAGGCCATCCAAGACCTCCCTGGGTTAAGGAAGAAAACACATCACGCCAGCATACCAGCAATCACCCTGAGGATCTACCTTCAGCACCTGATTTTATTGGTAACTCGGACCAGCTAGGTGCAAATGGGCACGTCCAGTGTTGCTGAAACACGAGCAGAGAGTCCATTGGTGCTACAAGAGGGTGGTCCAGGGGAGGTGCCCCCGCAAGGGATCACCGATCACGCTTGGGTCACCTTAGTGGCACTGAGGGGGCCCATGCTTGACTTCATCAGTAATATTGGGACCACAGGTTACTAGAGGGCACTGGGCTGAATCCAATGCCACTGAAACCAAGCGGATATTTGTATCCACAGGTGGGCTGAACCAGAGAAGAACTCCCATGGTGCATCAAGTTCTGGGCCAGTGCCATGAGCAGGTAGGCTCAGAGAGGAACTCCTATGGCTGATTGTGCAGCCAGACAGTTGCCTTGGGTCAGTATTTTGGTGCTGAGGGGCCTCGGGAGAAGGGTTTTTGTGTGTGTCTGAGCCTGGTGGAAAGTGGTGACCCCCTAACAACTGGAGGCTTTGCTGAATTTGAGCTGTGGGCCTGTGAATGTACAATGTCATCATTAGCAGCCTGGTCAAAGCCCTAAAAACAGCCTGTAGCAACGGGGAGGTTTCCTTCTTCCGCTCTTCCACTATCATTTTCTCCGCCAATAACCTCACTCATCCAATAGAAGAAACCACATTCAGCTACAATAATTCCTCCCAGTTTGAATTCTAAACCCCCTTTATGACAGACAGAAACTCATATCCACATTCCACACAGCAATTCCACTATCACAAAGAAAACTGCAGAGCAACCCAGCATAACTGAATTAATAACTTAAAAAAATAATAATAAAATACACCAGCTTTACCTTTTCAAAATATTAAAGCATAAAACCAAGACAAAATAAATCAATACATAACCAACAGTTAAAGACAACCTCAAAACATCTAAAAAACAACAGGAAAACTCAAATCAAACAAACAAAAAAAAAAAAAACAGGACAAGGCATTAGAAGCAAAACTACAAAAAAAGGTCTCATTAAACATGGAGGAAGGAGAGGCAATAGAATTATCTGAGAAGGAATTTAGAAGATATGTTTATAGAGCTTTACAAGAGCCTAATGAAACCCCAAACAGAAACAAGGAGAATATGATAGTTCCCTGGAAGAACTCAGGAAAATCATTCAAAAACAATAAACAAGATTAATGCACACTCAGAATTCATACAAAAACAGCAGTTAGAAATCCAGAAAATGAATACCAAAATTACAGAATTACACAACACAATAGAAGCACAAAAGAATAGGTTAGAACTGGCTGAAGAATGCATATCCCAATTAGAGGACAAATCCCTAGACACCAACCTGTAAGAAGAAAAATCAGAAAAAAAGATTTAAGAGAAATGAAGAGAATCTAAGAATTATATGGGGTGACATGGAAAAAAAAATAAAATGAGACTCATTGGAATCCCAGAACAAGAAGAGGAGAAAAAAACACTGAGAAAATTGTGGAAGACCTACTAACAGAAAACTTCACCCATATCATGAAGGAAGAAAAGATATTTGTCCCAGAAGCCAATAGAGCCCCACACAAGATCCCAAGAGAAAAACACCAAGGCAAATTATAATCAAACTCTCCAAAACCAAAGACAAAGAAAAAAAAGCTGGTTCTTTGAAAAGATAAATAAAACCAATAAAACTGATAAACCATTGGCAGATCTAACAAAAGAAAAGATCCAAATCACAAGAATTGTAAATGAAAAGGGTGTTATCACAACAGAACCAACTGAAATAAAACAGATACTGACAGAATACTATGAAAAACTGTACTCCAACAGATTTGAGAACTAGAAGAAATGGACAAGTTTCTAGAATCACAAGACCTACCTAAACTATCTCAATCAGAGATAGAATGCTTTAACAGACCTAAACAAAAGAAGAAATTCAACAGGTCATTAAAAATAACTTCCCATAAAGAAAAGTCCTGGCCTTGATGGCTTTGCTCGAGATTTTTATCAAATATTCAGAGAAGAATTGACACCTATGCTACACTCAAACTATTCCAGAACATAGATGAAGATGGAATACTCCCAAACTCATTTTATGAAGCAAGCACAACACTAATACCAAAACCAGGGAAAGACACCACTAGAAAGGATAACTACAGACCAATATCCTTCATGAACATAGATGCAAAAATCTTCAACAAAATCTTAGCTGACAGAATCCAACAACACATCCAAAAATTAATACATCTGGATCAAATAGGATTCATACCAGGTATACAAGGGTGGTTCGACATCAGAAAAACAATCAAGGTAATCCATCACATAAACAAAACAAAAGAAAAGAACCATATGATTATATCAATTAGTGCAGAAAAGGAATTTGATAAAACCCAACATACATTCCTGTTGGACATTGGAATGCTGAGAGTTCAGAACTCTCAGCAAAATAGGAATAGAAGGGGAATTCCTCAACATAATAAAGGGTATATACACAAAGCCAATGGCCAACATCATCATTAATGGAGAAAGACTCAAGGCATCCTTTTTATGAACAGGAACCAGACATGGATGCCCTTTATCACCACTTCTATTTAACATTGTATTGGAAGTCCTGACCAGGGCAATAAGGCAAGAAAGAGAAATAAAAGGCATACAAATTGGCAAAGAGGAACTAACACTATCCTTATTTGCACATGATATGATCCTGTACATAGAAAACCCAAGGGACTCAATAAAAAAATTACTGGAATTAATAGAGAAGTTTGGCAAAGTAGCAGGATACAAGGTCAACATACAAAGATCAGTTGGATTCCTCTACATCAACAAAGAGTCCTCTGATAAAGAAATAAGGGAAACAATACCATTTACAATAGCTACTAAAAAGATAAAATAGCTAGGAATAAAAATAAACCTCACCAGAGACACAAAAGCCCTACACAAAGAAAACTATAAAGCACTGCTACAAGAGACAACAAGGGTACTACATAAATGGAACAACCTACCTTGTTCATGGATAGGTAGAGTGAATATTGTGAAAATGTCAATACTGCCTACAGCAATCTACACATTTAATGCAATCCTGATGCAGATTCCAAAACAATTTTTTAAGGACATGGAAAAATCAATTATTAATTTCATATGGAAGGAAAGAGACCTCAGATAAGCAGAACACTTCTGAAGAAGAAAAATAAAGGGGGAGGTCTCACACTCGGATCTTAAAAACTACTATACAGCCACAGTTGTCAAAACAGCATGATATTGGAACAATGATAGACAGGTAGACCAATTAAACAGAATTGAAAGTCCAGATATAGACCCATCCATCTATGGACAACTGATTTTTTACAAAAGTCCAAAACCCATTAAATGAGGAAAAGACAGACTCTTTAACAAATGGTGCTGGCAAAACTGGATATGCAGAATGGTGCAGAAAAATGTAACAAGACCCATACCTTACCCCATACACAAAAACAAACTCAAACTGGATCAAAGACTTAAATGTAAAACCCAAAACTATAAAATTCATCATAGATAAAATAGGGGCAAACCTGGGAGCCCTAATTTATGGCATAAATAGATTATCAAGCATAACTAGAATGTGTAGGAGGTAGAAGAGAAGTTAGATGACTGGGGCCTTTTAAAAATTAAATTCTTACATGCATTGAAAGACTTCGTCAAAAGGGTAAAAAGAGAAAAGAGAACAGATCAGGAGAAAATATTTGCCTATGACATCTGATAAAGGACTTATCTCCAAAATCTATAGAAAACTTCAACACTGCAACACCAAAAGACAAATAACCCAATTCACAAATGAGCAAAAGACATGAATAGACACTTCACTAAAGGAGATATACAGGCAGCCAACAACCACATGAGAAATTGCTTGCGATCATTAATCATTAGAGAGATGCAAATCAAAACTACAATGAGATATCATCTCACCCCAGCAATAATAGCAAAGTTCAACAGGTCAGAAAATAATAAATGCTGGCAAGGTTGTGGAGAGATTGGAACTCTTGTGCACTCCTAGTGGGATTGTAAAATGGTGCAACCATTGTGGCAAACAGTATGGCGTTTTCTTAAAAAAATGAAAATAAAAGTGCCATTTGATCCAGCAATTCCATTACTAGGAATATATCCTAAAGAGATGAGAGATAGCACACCTATGTTCATCCCAGCATTATTCAGTATAGCAAAGAGATGGAAACAACCTAAATGCCCATCAATGGATGAGTGTATAACCAAATCATGGCACATGAATATAATGGAATACTATGCTGCATTAAAGAACAATGAGGGATATGTGAATCATCTCACAACATGGATGAACCTGGAGGACATTATGCTGAGTGAAATAAGTCAATTGCAGAAAGACAAGTACTATATGAGCCCATTACTGTAAAAAAGACAAAGAAGGGTTTGCTTGGGAAATGGAACTCATTTTGTAGGTTACCGGGATGGGGAGGGAAGAGGAGGGATTAATTTCGGGCTAGTTGGGCCCTCACGCTGACATGGGTAAGGGGATATACGGAAAGGATTTGTGACCACCACGATAACATTAAGAAATGGGAGGACACAGAATTGTGCCCATAAGAGATAGACGACAGTTGCTAATACCAACTAATGTGTCCACAATAGTGCATTACCATTAACACCAAACACCAGGCTACAGATAAACACATAAACACCTGAGAGGATCAGATGGCGGTCAGTGAACAGAAGTATATTCTAGACCAAGGATAGATTCAGCGGAGGCTAATCTTGCACAGACACCAGTGATACAAAATAGCTGCAATCCTTACAGAAACAACAGAAGACAAACACAGAATAATCCCTCACAGACACCTAGACACTATGGGAGAGAGATCCAATAGATCTACTGTCTTAGGACCACAGTACTAGGGGACACCAGACTCAATTGGCATAACAAAATACATAAAAGCTTTCTTCCGCATCCTATATTGGTGAATAGCAACTGGGATCTTAAAAGATTTCAAGCAGCCAAGATGCAGCTAACCATCTCCTAGCATCAGAAGCAAAAAAAAAAAAAAAAAAAGGGCATTTGGAAGCAATCAACCATAAGACTTGAGGGCCCTTGAGATCAGAAGAACTAGCTGGTGCCCGGCTACCAATGTCAACCACTCTGGAAAGGATCAAATCTGGAGATAGAGGATAAAGTGGGAGGGAAAACCTAGAACAAAATCCAAAAACTCAATAATGACTAGAATTACTGGTCAGATGA
>NW_006921689.1:2697822-2736717 GCF_000298275.1 Orycteropus afer afer | reverse complement strand
AGAACAAAATCCAAAAACTCAATAATGACTAGAATTACTGGTCAGATGAAATCTGATGAGACCCCTAATACTATGGCCCTGAATACATTCTGTGGCTGGAATAAAATGAACCCCTAGTGACTGGTTCTCAGCCCAATAGTTAACAAGATGTACACGCAGACCACTCAACCCAGGATGACGTACCCACATAATCTAGTGCCTAAGGCACTTGACTGCTAACCGGAAGCCTGGAGGTTCAAAACCACCAGCCACTCCTCAGAAGGAATACGGGGCAATCTACTTCCGTAGTGATACTGCCTCGGAAGCCCAAGGAGGGGTCGCTATGAGTTGGGTCTGACTGGACAGCACATAACAACGACAACAGCAATACATCCCTTAGAGTAACAGACCATGGGGCACCAGAGGACCAACATTCAAATTGAGGAAATGCAGGACAAACAGGAGTACATAAATATGAAGGACACAGGGAGAGGATTACTGGGTAGAAAGGGAAGGAGACTGGGTTAGGATTGGACATGGTAAATGGAGAGTGAAACTAAAGGTACACATGATGTTGAATGAAAAACAAACTCTTAAAAAAAATGAAACAATTTAAAATCACAGTGTTTTGTTACTTAAATACGTCAGAGTCTAGATCAGTCAATATAAGAAAAAAAAAATTCAAGTATTCAGAGAAGCCTTTTTTAAGTGGACCTTACAGGAAACAATAATATTTCCTACTCCTTTCAATCGTACCTTGCTCTCAATCAACCCTAAAGGTGATTCTGTTTAAAGAAAACATTTTCCTTTTAAATTCATCTTTTTCAGGAGTTTGACAATGATAGATTGTCAAGTTAGTATTTTAGTTAAATGATTTTAGTTATTATTGTTTTAGTTAAATGATTTACTAAAGTTACTATTTTAGTTAAATGATTTACGAAATAATACTTCACATCCCGTTCTTAATTTCTCTTAGTATTAAACTTTGACAAAATGCATGAGCTAATTTGTTAGTAACTAATCATTTATAAATATTAAATTCCTCATGAGAACAAACAGAAAACTGGAAAAAAAAAGGTGAAATAAGTATTTCAGGTTTTAAGTGTACACAATGAAAATAAGAAAGGCTATTATTTTCCACCCAATAGGATAACTTAATTAAATTGAAAAACCTGCTCATATTTGATCATTTTGACATAATCTCTCAATTAATACATTTATTCAACCCAAATATATTAAATAATTATAATAGCCAGACATGGTAAAGTATAGTGGAGAGGTGAATGATCATTGTGTAGATACTCATAGATTTTAGTAAAACAGATTGTAATTAATCATTAAAATAAATATGAAATTGTTACTCTATTATTAACAATATTTAGTTCAAGAATATGTGGATGCCAACACTGATCACTTGAGGAGTTTTCTTGACAAAATATTCTGTTTCAATATTCCACCTTATTTTGGTATAGTTAACCTCTCATTTTCAAGTGCTCATCTCCTAAACCCAAATATCTGTAAAAAGTTGTACTGCCTCAGCTTACACATGTGTCTAATATGGAATGGAAATTAGAGAATTGGCTATATCACAGATGCTTCATCTGACAACTTTGTATACACAAAAACAGTTATAAATTTGTGTAAGTACTTTATGAAAAATAATTGGGTACATCAGAACTAAAGGAAACAAAAGGATTACATCTCAACATAAAGCAAATGAAAATCCTCACAACTGGACCAATAAATAACATCACAATAAATGGAGAAAAGATTGAAGTTGTCAAAGATTTCATATTATTGGTTCCACAATCAGCACCAATGGAAACAGCAGTCAAGAAATTAGACAACGTATTACACTGGACAAATCTGTTGCAAAAAACCTCTTTAAAGTGCTGAAGATCAAAAATATCTCTTTAAAGACTAAGGTGCGCCTAACCAAGCCATGGTTTTTTCAATCACTTCATATGCATGTGTGTGCTGGACAATGAATAAAGAAGACTGGAGGAGAGTTGATGCTTTTGAGTTGTGATGTTGGCAAGGAATTATGAAAGTATCACAGATTTCCAGAAGAACTAACAAATCTGTTCTGGAAGAAGTACAGCCAGAATGCTCCTTGGAAGCAAGAATTGCCAGACTTTGTCCCATCTACTTTGGTCATGTTGTTGTTAGAAGGGACCATTCCCTGGAGAAGGATATCATGTTTGGTAAAGTAGGTCAATGAAAAATTGAAAGTCCCTCAACACAGTGGTTGCAACAGTGGGCTCAGGTGTAGCAAGGATTGTGAGGTTGGCACAGGACCAGACAGTGTTTTGCTCTGCTGTACATAGGGTCACTATGAGTCGGAGCCCTCTCAGTAACACCTAACAACAACAACAACAACAACCTTAATCTCTATAATATAGGATAATGTGGTCTTTTTAAAGTTTTTATTTCCAACACTGGCTACAAAGCACTAAGGAAATATGAATCATAAGAGACAGACTGAATTGAAGAGATGGCAGTACTAAGTTTTATAAAGCAGTTTGGCATTTTCTCATTTTATTTTACAATTATATCTTTAACTCCTTGGGTACATCTGTGGTCCTTTGTAATCCTAAACCATGAGCTAAGTGCATAGATATGAGGTATTCAAAAAGAATATACTGATATAAATAAATGTAGAAATATATTCTATCACGTGTCACACCCATTATTAATAAAACCAAACCAAACTCACTGCCATCAAGGTGATTCTGACTCATAGAGATCCCCACTGGGTTTTCAAAGCTGTAAATCTTTACAGAAGCAGACTGCCCCATCTTTCTTCCACAGTGTGGTTGGTGGGTTTGAACCACCAACCTATTGGTTAGCAGCCTTAACCAGTACACCACCAGAGCTCCTTATTATTAGTAACAGAATGACAAATTCTTTGTGGTTCTCCAAGATATAATATTAATAAAAGTAAATATAGGTGTATATACTTTTTTTCTCTTCCTTCCCCATGACACTTTTATGTGTCAAGTATTTTATTTTAATCTAGGAATACACCATAAAATAGAAATACATTAATTTTATTTTGTAGGTGAGAAACCAAGATTCAAAGAGTTAAACTAATCTGTCAGGTTCTCCAGAAAAACAGACATAGATGCATATATATTAATATCTATAAATAAATTGAAGCTCAGATCATGGCAATGAAAGCAGGAAATTATCTAAACTATAATGTTTCTTCATATTTAGAAATGGATCTATCTATCTATCTATTTATCTATCTATCTATCTACCTATAATGTTGAAGTATAACACAGGTGTTTTAACTTCCGTACCAATCCTTTTCTCACTACCTAACACTCTTTTCTATCTGTGAATTCTTTATCTTTTTAAGACTTGGCAAGTGTCTACTCCTTTGGGAAGACTTTTCTTACTCTCAACTACTATCATACTCAGGCTGGGTTTCTCTTTTCTCTATGAACCTCTAGCAGTTTTAACTAACTCTGTAATAACTTTTATTCCATTGTACTATATCAATCCCAACATAGGATATGAACTACTTGGGAAGAGGTGTTATACCTTAATCATTTCACATATTTCCTGGATTTCTTGGCAGCCCTGGGACCACATACTCAAAAAGGCATTCAACAAATATCAAAAGAATTAAATTGACAACATTTTAATTTTTCTAATAGCTTAATAGTTAAAATTGGAATCACAATGGTGAGAGGAGTGGACTTAATGCCTGTACATGTCTCCTCAAATGTAAAACAAAGAAAGTACCTATTGATCAGTACCCTTTTAAAATTTTGCTTATGAGGAGAAACAATTCCAGGAATTGCTTCCTCAGAAACATGGAATGCTTCACAATGATTTTTCAATGCCACAAATTCTAATTTAGCAGGGCTGTATCATCAATTGTTGAAGCACTTCTTTTAGGAGTGATGTCACTGCATGGCAAGTTGGCAATTATTTGAGGAGTTATTTCAATAACTGCACAGCTCTTTGTCTGATTAATGAAACTGCCAATGGATTTATAACCTCTGTTACGGAAATGTATCACTGGAGATTTGCTGAATGGTATGTCATAAATTCCAGACACCTGAGAAATTACGACAGAATTTGATTATAAGGGCTACTCTCATCTCCCCCTTTTCAGTAAATTCACTTCTCATTATCTACTGCTACCACTGCCTGCTCTAAGAACAGAGTTATTTGTGACAAAATTTTCTGTTTGCTAAAGCCATTCTTTCTTCCGCTGTCCACACTATCTAAATTTCCTTATGAACAATATTTAATCATGCCAAAGCAGATTCAAGGGAGGAATAATGTCAGAGAGGAAAGTTTCTTTGGAGCCTATAATGTTTCTGGTGACTGGGGGCTAATCTAAAAAATATTGAGAAGCAAAACAATAAGACTCAGCAGAACATAAGTTATGGGCCAAATACTTTATGCATTGTTAGTAGGGAGACCTCAGGCTGAGAGCTGTTAGATGCACAGGGTATAAATTATTGTCCTATAACTCAAACCTCAAGATATCTGGATATGATTACAGAAGTACAAATATTTTTGTTATTTCTCTTAAAGAAGACTATACTATTTTTTAATATGAAAGCAAAAAATCACTATTCATAGTATTCCTAGATTCAAACTTTTTTCACTAACATGATGAAATTTACTGTATTAAAAGTAAACATACATGGATTAACATTGTGTTAATTTTCTACATATAAAAACACTATGATATTGATATATATATATACATATATAACAAACCCACTGCTGTAGAGTCATATCTGACTCATAGCAACCCCTTCTTGGGTTTCTGAGGCAGTATCACTACAGAAGTAGATTGCCCAACCTTCCTTCCGAAAAGTGGCTGGTAGGTTTGAACTACCAGCCTTCTGGTTAGTAATCAAATGCCTTGGGTGGCAGTCAAATGCTACCAGAGCCCATATACACATACCATAAACTAGGATTAATCTAAAAATTATGTATTATTCGAAATAGAATTTTCCCCCTAACATGTAAAAATTAATTTTGGAATAAATATGAGAGCATTAAGTTGTTTAATAAACAAAAAATTTTTCATGAAAACAAAATAATAAAATATTAGGCAGCCAAGGATTACCCAGTGTTACAATGAGTTTTCCTTGATATAAACCAAAACAGGCAACTACAAACAACAACAACAACAGGGAAGAAAAAGAAAAAAAATATATAATGAATCTGAATATGTGGCCGTGGAATCAGAAAATTGTCTAGACTCTAGTATTTCTTTTTATTTAGAAATGGGTAAAATGGAAGAAGATCCAAGAGAATTAGTTTTCCTTTTTTCAACTCACATTATCTATGATGCCTTTAAGAATTATGATGCAAATCGCAGTGTGTATTTTAGAGAGTATGGGAGAGCACTGACATACACAGGAGAGAGATGTAGTAGAGGAGCAATGCTTCATTGAAAATAAAAGATATCAGCTCAAGACTTAAACCAAAGCTCCTGTAATAATAGCCAATCAGGTTCTCTCCCATCTACTTTACATATATCAACCCACCTAATTCTCACAATAGCCCTAGGAGATGAATACTGATAATGTTCTCATTTTCTAATGTGAAAACTGAGGCACAAAGGTTGCATCATGGATAAATGATGGAGTGCGGACTTGTCTCCCAAGTCTATGCTCTTTACCACTGTGTTACTCAGATTCCTACAGTGTCATTCTGCAGATGAGACTGTGTAGAAACTATTCAACAATGACTTTCAGTTAAATTTGGTGCAACGTGTATTCATTCATCACAGTTACAGAAACTGACACCTTGGCATTCTTGGCAACTTTCCTTTATTTCACATTTTTCTACCCCCCATTTTATTCCCTTCCCCACATTCTTAGGTTCAGATTTTACAAAATTGTTACCTTCATTCTCCTTTAATTTTCAAGAATGGATACTTAAGAATATGTTTTAAATATTTGAAGAGGAAGATAATGTAGTTATTGATATGGGAGTCAGCTAGAATAAGTGGGAAATTCAATGAGACCTTTAGCCACATTCCTAATCTTGAACAGGTATGGGTCATTTAAGAAGTCAACTAAGAAACTTACAGTTTAATATTTTGTAAACTAAAAGAGGAGACCGTGCAACTCGATAAATGGTTGGTGATTTTGTGGACTTGTAAAATCTCCACTAAACACATCTCAAAAATTCAAGGCAGCAATGAATATAGGTTATATTCCACCCCCTCCTTTTTTTTTAAATGAATGGATGTTCTGAGTGTTGTTCTCAGAAATTACCACCAAAGTACAAAAAAACAAAACAAAACAAACAAACAAAAACCTATTGCCATTAATTTGATTCCAACTCACAGCTAACTTGTATGACAGAGTAGAACCACCCCATAGGGTTTCCAAGGCTGTAAATCTTTATAGAAGCAGACTACCTCATCTTTCTCCTGGGGAGAGACTGGTAGATTGAAATTTCAGCCTTTGGGTTAGGAGCTGAGTGCTAACTAACCATGCTCCTTAGGCAAAATAAAGAGAAATCAAATCAGCAAAATTGATTTGCTATTAATTTTAGATAAAATGTAATTGTTGTTGTTGTTATGTGCTGTCAAGTAGGCCCCAACTCCTAGCGACCCCTCCTTGGTCTTCCGAGGCAGTTATCACTACAGAAGTAGGATTGCCCAACCTTCCTTCCGAGGAGTGGCTGGTGGGTTTGAACTGCCAGCCTCCTGGTTAGAAGTCAAGTGCCTTAGGCACTATGCTACCAGAGCTCCTAACATGTAATTAGGAAACCTAAATATAATGCTAGTCATGCTAGTAGGGGCTGAAATAAAGAGAAAACCATCAAGTAATGTAGTCTTATTATACAACCTGTGTATGAGAAAGTGCCTCAAAAAAAGAAAAAGAATTGCAAAGCTACTTAATAGAACTCATTTCCCTTCTTTAATTTTTGAAGCCTATGTAGAAAGCTTCTTGGAAGATTGGGCAATCTACTTCTGTAGTGACCCACCTCAGAAACCTAAGGAGAGGTCACTATGAGTCAGAAAAACTCGACCTCAGTGAGTTGTTTTTTTTTCAGCCCATATATATAGAAAGCTTAAGTGAGAGGGAAAAATAATTCATAATCTTGTGTTAAATTTGACAGATCCTTTCAAATGAGACAATCAAACCAAAACCAAATCCACTGCCACTGAGTTAATTCTGGCTCATATTGTCCCTTTAGGACTGAGTAGAACTGCCCCCTGGGGTTTTTAAGGTCTGATGAGTTCAAACCACCAACCTTTTGGTTAGCAGCCAAATGCTTTAACAACCAGAGCTAGTTAGAGACAGTAGGTGTGAGTAATATAACTTCATCCCTTAACTACAGACCTGGGGTTGGTGAAAATACAGAGATCACTAATAAGCTGTGACACTCTCACTCTCAGAAATATAAAAAAAAACTCATGAAATTTCAAAATTCCATAAGGACAGAGACCTTTTCAGCAGGACTACCAGATTAGAATAAGAGAATGGAAATAAAACCAGCATGTGAAAAATAAAGCAAATCAGCTAAACTTGCCCAGTAACCCTCACTATCCATAGAATAAAATGAAGAGTTTTTGGAAAGACCAACCAAAGGTGGAAAATTTATCATTTGACTGTCACTGGAGCTTCAATAAGGAGGACTGGTAGCATAGTGCCTAAGGCATTTGACTGCTAACCTGAAGAGTGGCAGTTCAAACCCACCAGCTTCTCCAAAGAAGCAAGATGGGGCAATCTACTTCCATAAAGATTTACCACCTCATAAACCCAATAGGGGTATCTATGAGTCAGAATCAACTTGATGGCAGTGAGTTTTGGTTTTTGGTTTGGTTTGGAGCTTAAATGCCTTCTAGCCAAGGAAGCTAATCTCGCACAGTTCATTATGAGAGTGCAAATATTCATGGTGCATTTCTCAGGGCCTAAAACTTCTGCTAAGACTGTCATGTAAGAAAAGAGAGGAAGTCCCCAGGCACAACATAGTGTACAATAACATTTTTCTACATCCTACTTTGGTGAGTAGCTACTGGGGTCTTAAAAGCTGAGGAGCACCCACCTAATTGGCAACAATTGGTCTCTTCTCATTTGGAGCAAAGAAGAGTGAAGGAAATCAAAGGTTCATGGCAATAGTCCAATGGACTAATGGACCATGAGAATCTCAACTTACGTGACACTGAGACCAGAAGAACTAGATGGTGCCCCACTACCAATGCCAACTACTTGGGAAGAGATAAAAATAGGAGATCCTGGATAGAGTGGGAGAAAAATGTGAAACAAAATGTAAAAAATATAAAAACCACCAAGATTACTGATCAAATAGAGACTAGTGAAGCCCGAGATTATGGCCCCTACTCACTCTTCAGGCCTGGAATTGGACTCACTCCCATGGTTAACTTTCAGCCAAACAATAGACAGGTCTGCAAGCTGAACAACTACACCAGGGGCTACACTCCTTAGAACAATCATCTCTGGGAGATCAGAAGGGGAGAATTTGCACAAGTAGAACGCTAGGAAGACAGGAATGCATATGTGAGAAAGACACAGGGAAAGGGTGACTTCAGGAGGAAACAGGAAGAGACCTGTTACATTATGGGAATTGTAATCAGTGTCATGAAACAAAATGTGTATGAACTGTTGAATATAAAACAAATCTGCTTACCCAAATCACAATTACACATTAAAAAAAAGAGAGAGAGAGAGAGTCTCCAAAATAGGGATGGGTCTCATGTCCTTGGAGATTGGTTTTCTATAATTCCTGAAAGTGAAAGTAAATCTTCATTAGATAGCCTTTATAGTCCAAAGCAAACCAGAATTGAGTGACCAATTTTCAGTCAAACAAGAACATTTATTTAAATATAGGCATTTTTTAAATTCTTTCTCAAATTGGGTTGTTGTTGTTGTTATTATGTGCCGTTGAGTGAGACCTGACCCATAGCGACCCCTCCTTGGGTTTCCAGGGCAGTATCACTATGGAAGTAGATTGCCCCATCTTCCTTCCGGGGAGTGGTGGGTAAAACCTATATACTTGGCATATTTACCAGATTCATAATATTCTCAAGTGTTTTGGAGTGTGTGTGACTGTGTGTGTGTGTGTGTGTGCATCTGTATGAGAGTTTGTATAGATTTGTGTGTTCATGGTTTTACAAAGTTCGTCACAGGATTTATGAAGTCTGTAATGGTGAGATTGATCACTTTGGTATACCACACAAGAGATGACCTTGTGCATTATGTTTATGAACTAAAAGGTCAAACTCTTGTTATAAGTTTAAATGCAATGAAGTGCTACTTATTTTTATTTTTTCTAGAGCTATGTCTATTCAGGATAAAAAGTTTAGGAAGAAAAAAATCTACATAGTTTAGAAGAGCATCTAAATAGAGTCATTCTAAAACATGTTTGAATGATTATAGCACTCTTAAGGAAGTCCTTGAATGCTAAATAGCACATATATTTTTTATACTATAAGGTCTATAACTGTAACATTTAGCATACTTCTAGAAAGCCTTGTCACATCATTAAATCACATCTGAATGTTTTATAAGGCTAGAAATTATTTACAGCAGACTTTAACAAAATCTTCTCAGGAAAAGACAAGATGTGACCTAATAAAGTATCTTCAATGTTAGAGAGTGACACTGTCTCATATAAGAATTTCAAATGACCCTTTTAAAAATGAGCCCATATGAAAGATATTTCTGTGCTCTCTTTTAAGCAGGTCTTGGGTTCCTAAGTGGTTTCTTCCTTCATGTTCCATTCTCTCTGATTACTTCTACAAGAAGTTGGCATCTGGGGCTAGGAACAGTTCTCCCTTCAGATGGTCTAGGTAGAAATTAAGTGTGCCTTCACTGGCTACAGATCTTAATGCAAAAATTACAAAAAAGATATGCTGGAGTCCATTTTGTGAAAAGTCAACTTGTTGCTTCAGTTTACCTTCCATCTCCAAACAAATGAAAAGAAAATTCTAACTTAGAAAAAGCCTCCAAATTTGCAATTGTTCATCCCTCTGCTTGGAACACTCTTCATGGACTTTGCATAGATACAGCTCAACTCTATTCTTCAAGTCTCAGATTCAATACTATCTCTTTACATGATCAACCAAACTAGTGTTTATTTCCCTGGTTATTCTCTATTTCAGTGCATTCTTATGTTCCTGAGAGCATTGACGTCCAGCAATTACACAGAGTTGGATAATTGAAACAACTCATAAAACTCTACAGGCTATACTAAGCAATATAAAGCTTCAGTAATAGGGTATGGCAGAGACAGAAAACATAGGCAAGCACAAGAGTGATTTGAGGCTTCAGGGCACAGTACCCAGGGCCCAATTTTAGTTGCTCATAATGTTCTTCATCTTTAGACTTTGACCCACCTTGATATATGAAAAAACCTTCATCTCAGAGGAGCAAAGGTATAAATTCATTAAGAGGTTGTTTTATACTTAACTGGTCACACAGCTCATCAGGTCATGTAAGTGGTTAAAACAGGTGCAAACTATCAATCTATACAATTTTAAATGACAGTGTAGACAAGCTGGCACAAGGCACCTCCAGAGAAGTCTTGAACGGTTTACCTACACATTGCCCTCCACTTGGGAACTCTGGTGGCATAGTGCCTAAGGCATTTGACTGCTAACCAGAAAGCTGGCTGCTCAAACCCACCAGCTACTCCTTGGAAAAAAGATTGGGTGATCTACTTTCATAGTGATGTCGCCTTGGAAGGAATGTTTGCCCTCTATTTGATTCCGACTCATTGCAACCCTGTAGGACAAAGTAGAACTGCCCCGCATAGTGTTTCCAAGGCTGTAAATCTTTATGGAAGCAGATTGCCTCATCTGTCTCCTGGAGAGCACCTAGTGGGTTCGAACCACCCACATTTTGATTAGCAGCCCAATGATTTAACTGCATCACCACCAGAGCTCCTTTGAGTTTTATACAGCACATCATAATATCACTGTGTCTGGTTACCTAGTGCTGCTCTGACAGATATATACCACAAATGGGATGGTTTAAACAAACAGGAATTTATTCTTACAATTTGGAGGCTTTAAGTCCACTTTCAAAGTGCCAAGCTCTAGGGGCTGGGTGAAAGCCCCTCAGCGTTGGGCTTCAGCTCTGCCTCCAGCTCCCAGCCCACTGAAG
The DNA here is from genome assembly GCF_000298275.1 of Orycteropus afer afer. Lineage (NCBI taxonomy): Eukaryota > Metazoa > Chordata > Mammalia > Tubulidentata > Orycteropodidae > Orycteropus > Orycteropus afer. The sequence continues at coordinate 2,725,615 of NW_006921689.1, read as the reverse complement.
CTAGAGGCTTTTCTTCACTCAGACAGCTGCTGGCTGCTGAGGCTGCCAAGCCCAAGGTTAACAAGTAACAAGGCTGTTGTTATTGTTGTTGTTATATGCCATCGAGTCGGACCTGACTCATAGTGACCCCTCCTTGTGTTTCTGAGGCAGTATCAATAGGGAAATAGATTGCCCAACCTTTCTTCCAAGGAGTGGCTGGTGAGTTTGAACCACCAGCCTTCTGGTTAGCAGTCAAGTGCCTTAGGCACTATACTACCAGAGTTCCTAAGTAACAGGGCACAGTCCCAATATTACCAAATCACATGGTAGGCCATTAATTCAAGTCCATTGTAAGTCCCAAGGTCAGCAGAGCAAGGCAGGCTGCTGAACAATGACACGGCTACATGCAAGGTTCAAGGTGCCATAAGGTAGAGACCATTCCCAAAGCTGCATCTTATATACAGGAAGCAAACCACATACCCAAAGCAGCTACTCAGCTGCTTGTGGTAGATCCCACCATGGATTTGATTGCCAGTCTCATCATGGGGAATAGCTATCACCAGCTGCCCAACAACTCAGTCAAGCCCAGCCGAGTTGACACAAAAACATAACCACCACACACCAATTAATACATTTAATTGCTCTCTTGGCCAAGAATCAGTGCCAGACTTCTAGTCATGCCTGGGGATGAGCATTTTGCTACCACAAACTTTCTTCACATAATACCAGCTTTTATTTATCATTTGGTTACTTTTGCATCTCTTTATTACTTTTATCAGTTGTTATTCACTATTTATACAACTTAGAGCCAGAAAACAAATAGAGGCCCCAGACATTCTTTTTCTACCCCTTAATCCTTCTGGCATCAAAAAGAACCTTCAATGCAGATCTATGACCTGGACCTCTCTCAGGCCTAGGAGTGTGAACAGCATTGACTCCAGACTGATCCTCAGAGGACTGATCCAGAGAAGAGTCTCAGACACTGTATAAGTGGGTCCATCTGGGCAGAGTGTACCGAGATCCTAGGTGTCTGGAGCTTGATTTTGTAGTATTTATTGTGGACATGGGCTCCATACACTTGTCACTGAAGTCTATTTACGCTCTGAGGAGGGATAAAACCAAAGGAGATCCTGAGCGTGGCCCTTTAAAGCATGAAGACTAGGAAAGAGATAGGCTTATTGACAATACTTATACTTTCATATAAGTAACCTACATAACGACAGAGACTATTTTCTGTACTATGACAAGCCCAATGCCTAGTGTGGTGCAAAATGAGCACCCAATGTAGAATGGATGAATAAATGAAGGAATGAGTAAATGACAGAAGCAAAACAACTTCTGGAAATATATATCTAGATTTGTTCTGCCATATTTGAATGAGGCATTGTAGTACAGCATAGGAAAACTACAGGCTACCATGTGAACTCAGTTCTTATAAACAAATTGCTATTATTAACAGAGATTACATTCAAAGATTAAAATATGGATTCAAATCAGTTGTATGGCTTGAGAAGTTGGTTGTATAATTCATTTATCAGTGACAAATCTAATGAATTAGTCATATAACTTGAATATTAGAGATACAACTTACAATTTCACTGCATGTTTTATTTAAAACTTGATGCTCTGTGCAAATAAATCTTTAAAATATACTTCTAAATCAAACTGTAAATAAAAATGTAAAGAATAGCAGCCTGTAGAAGTGAGGAGGGAAGATGATTGAATGGCCATGGGTATTCAGCTTGCATGGAAAAGAGAGGCAGCTTGAAATGAGAAGGACAGAGAAAGGCTAACAAGAAAGGAAGTAGAAAGGGAAATTCATCATAGTCTCATGCCACCACCATCAATATTTATTGTGCTTGGCCAGTCTGTACTTTGCATTGTACTAGGTGCTATGAAACAGTGTTATATCAACACTGGTGTTGCTGAATCATCTGGAACTGGAAGTGAGCCAAGAAACAGAAAACTTGGTTGTCCAAAAAAGTTATTTTGGCTATTTATAATGAACTGAGAAAAGAAAACACTTCCAGACTAGATGCTATTGCCAAAGCAAAAAGCTGATTGAAGCAATGATTCAGGCGTTGTAGGTTAAAAAAAAAAATCTAGTAAATATTGCTCCCACATTTTGTCCCTGCCTGTCTCCCTCCCATATTTTATTCTCAATGGGTTATGGTCACTACCTCTTAAAACTACATCCCTCTGAGAATGAAATTTCAACAGGCCAAATTAAGATCAGTGTTTTCTCTGCTCACATCTTTCTTATTTGTTTGTTTATCCTCATTGATCACAATTTCATTTTGTGTCTCAGCCCAACCCCCATTTTTGCTGTTCTTTAGATATCTTGCTTTCACCTAGAGAAGATGGAAAAGGATGCACTCTAAAGATATTCAATAGATTTTTTTTAATTGTGTTTTCAGGTACTCAGTGCAGGTATTTCATTCTATTTTAAAATGTTTGTAAATTATACAAGCCTATATACTATGCTTAGCAGAATATAATGAAGAGTTTTGGGGTTGGTTGGCTTGTTTATATGTTTCCTTTCCTTTTCTTATTTAGTTTTCCCCACTGATTTCTTTGACTCTGCTAACAGATTAAAGGAACATAAGTGAAATTTATCTTCATTAAAGATATTATTTCACTTTGTTTGGTTTAAATTTAAATTCATCTGTTAACAAATAATCTTTGGAAAACACATACAGTCATCAAGATTGGTTTTCAATTTGGAAATACATAATTTTTCTTTTAAAAAAATGTTACTAATTCTTAGCCTAGACACATCTAAGTAAAATTGATAAGTTCAATTAACATCCTTTATTTTTTGACTGCCACCTAGCCTTTGTTTAAAGTTTGTCTTTGTGGGCACCACCCTGCAAATGTTCTCTTCCATCTAATTCTTCATGGTACGACTGATATTCCTCTTAATCCAAAGTCTGTTTTCACTCTATGCTGACTTTACCACATTTACTGCACATACCCTCATTTGTCAGTTGAATATTTATTATGAAATGAATTATCTTCTACTCTTGTATTATTCTTTTTTCAAATATTACTCTCACATGTGTGTTATTTCTCTGACCATATCATAATTATTGTTTCACAAAACAGATCATAAAGTCCATTTTGGCAGGGAACTTCTTAATTTCTACTTCTTAATTGTGCATAACACAGAAAAAAAAAGCGTATGAAGACAGAAGGAAGTCAGAAGTCTTTGAGTTTGATATTTTATTTATCAACATGTTTGGATAATGTTATATTTAGAAAATTGAGTTAATCATCATTGTGTGTATTCAATCCTCATAACAACCCTGGAAATCACCATTCACAAAACAAAGGTAATTTTAAAAAGTACCCTAGAAAGGCTGCATTATTCAGTGAGTGATAGTTCAAAACAGAAACCAAAGCCATATGACTTCAAGGGCAGAAGTCTTGCCATACTATTGGGGGAAAAAAAGAACTACATATTCCTGGTATCAGGGTTGAACATGAAAGTATCAACACTGCAGTCATACTGTTTGCCAACAACTCACAGGTGCACACCTTGTGAGCAGATGAAAATAGCATAGCCAAGATGGGCAGCATCTGCGTCTCTATCATACACTCACTCACAAAGTACATCTGCATCTGTGCTACCTCTGAGCTGGTTTTATTAACACATTTGATGACACATACGTAATGCATAAAACAGAAAAAGAACAAACAAGAGAAAAGTAAAACTAGAGATAAAAACTGGTGACACCATGGTACAGGGTATACAGACTAACATAGACTTTAATTTATTATTTTCTGTGCATCTCTTCTAAGAGCTATGAAGATGGATACATTTATTAGAAGAAAGGCTACTGGTATATTTGGAGATGAGAAAGTCCAGTGGCCACATAAAAATGGAAAGGTTTATAAAGGTGAAAAACTGATTTTTTGCCAATGCATCCTGCAAAATTGAAAGGCCATCACTGCTTTCTCTCCCTGTAGCTGTGGTAGTTAAAGTTGTATGTCACCTTGGTTGGGCCTGGTTGAGTGCCTGGGAAACTGAATGTAGTTATTCCACAAGGTGAGATTGTAATGAACTCCATGGTGGAATCTACTGGAACAGCTGAGTAACTGCTTCAGGGATGTGGGCTGTTTCCAGTATATAAGAAACAATTTTGAGGAAGGTGGCATGCTTGAACGCTGCATGTAACTGAGTCATTGTTCAGCAGCCTGCCATGCTGCCCTACCAATCTTGGAACTTTTAATTGACTTGAATTAATGGTCTGCTGTGTGATTTGGTAATATCGAGACTATGCCTTTTTACCTGTCAACCTTGGGTTTGTAAGCCTCAGCAGCCAGCAGCTGTCTGAGTGATGAGATGCCTCTAGCTTCAGTGGGTCAGGAGCAAGAGGCAGAGCTGAAGCCCAAAGTCAAGGGGTTTTTCACCCAGCCATTAGAGCCTGGCACCAGGAACTCAGACTTCTAACCTCCAAAATTGTAAGAGAATAAACTCCTGTTTGTTCAAGCCATCCCATTTGTGGTATTTCTGTTAGAGAGGCACTAGGTAACCAAAAGAGTAGCCCAGATTATTTCTCCTCTCCTCATTGAACAGATAATGAAATTGTTGTGCCTCAGGTGATAAATGAAACTTATGGCACGAGTAGAAAGGAGTCTGGGCCATTAAACTTCCAGTTGTCCATTTCTAATGCTAAACAAAATTCCATTTTTTGAGGGTAGCATCCTAATTCAAAGGCATGCTGATCACATGTACATGTTAATATCTCTCTCTTGTGGAAGCCTGATTGGTGGCAAGTCAAGCAAATAAATACTCAAAAACATTCTATAACCTTTTCTAATGTAATTGATAAAAGGCTATATCACTAAAGCTCAAGCTTATCTAATTTTCCCATAGTACAACTTTATGTATGTGAATAAAAGAAATGCATTAATTTGATTGTCCTTAAAATATTGGAGATTGAACCTTCCCTTGGAAAACACTTCTCATATGAATCCACAGAATGTTCTTGTAAAAAATGACTTTGATTAAAGATAGCACATAATGATGAATAGATGTTAAATTTCTGCTAAATGTTTCATTAACTTTGTATTGCTGTTAGGCTAAGGCCAGCAATCAGGATAAGATTCTACCTGATTGTTCATCCAAATGCTGCAGAATGCTTCTTTCCTGTTAAGGCCCCAGAACCATTCTCTATCATGTTTGCACCATCATTTTCTTTTCTTTGTTTGGTTTTAGCTGATAAATAATTCCTTTAATATTTGTATTTATAATATATTTATCATCCATTACAATTCTTTACTTTTGTTATTTTGTAATTTTCAATAATCCACTTGACTTTGGCTTCATATATCTTTGGTCTAACTCTGCCTTTGATGTCATGCAATAACCACTGGTAAAAAACAAGGTAAAGGTTAATTGATTTAGCGGAACAAAGCTTTTAAAGTTCTAGTGTGTTAACCAAATCAATATCAAGCTAAGACTTAGTAACGTAATTCAGAAAATTAATTAAAGACAGAAAAGTAAACAAGAAAGTCACACACAAAAATGATAACAATTGCTAACATTTTTGGTTCATGGTATGCCTACTGAGTGTGTGTGTGTGTTTATATATACATATGGGAGATCTGGTGGTGTAGTGCCTAAGGCATTTGACTACTAACCAGAAGGCTGGCAATTCAAACCCACCAGCCACTCCTCAGAAGGAAGATTGGGCAATCTACTTCCATAGAGATACCGTCTCAGAAACCCAAGAAAGGGTCACTATAAGTCGAAATCTACTAGTCAGCAATGAGTTTATATATATATATATATATATATATATATATATATACACACACACAAATAAATTCCCTTAGAAAGACTATTTCCAAAACAATGCTGCTAAATTACCCAAATTCAGATAGAGAGAAGATTAAATTGAATAAATATTCAATAGGCCTTAAATGTATTATATTCTTTTCAATAGCATTTTCCTTTCTTTTGGTCTTAGAGAGTAAAAGCTGAGAAGTAAGCAATTAAATGTAAGACTGAGAATGCTAGAATTAGTCACACTCAAATTTTAGAATTGGTAAGGACACTAATAGTAATCTAGTTATCTAATCTTCCCCAGTGAAAGACAAGAAAGCCAAAGCCAAGGAAGTCTATGTGACTTTCAGAAGGAAGAGTTGGGTCTTGAACCCAAATCCTAGAATAGGAGTGATCTTAGAGCATATCTAGGCTGAGCTTATGACTCAGAGAAGTAAATCAACTTGCACAAAATCACAGAAGATATTAGTCACACAGTGGACCAGACATGGACATAATGGACTAGAGCAATGTTCTCCAAAACTGCAGCCACACGTGACTAGTTATCTCTTGAAATGGGACCAGTGCAACAGCCTGAATATTCAATTTTATTTAACTTCAATAAATTTACAGGCAACCCTAGGGTTACAAATGAGAACCATTCCTAACTATGTCTTTAAGAATTTGTACGTCAGTTGGAACGGGTGCATACAGTTCTTCTTTAGGCTTACTTTAATGATTTAAAAGTTGCACATGCAGCAAGTGAAGGTCATTGTGGCTGTCTTAGTTGTCTAATGCTACTATAACAGAAATACTACAAGTGGATGACTTTATTGAACAAAAATTTATTCTTTCAGTGTAGGAATCTAGAAGTCTGAATTCAGAGTGACAACTCTGGGGGAAGACTTGGCTGAAAGTCTGAGTTCAGAGTGCTGGCGTACGGGAAGATTTTCTCTCTCTGGATTCTAGGTGGAGACCCCTTCACCTTGGGCTTCAGTCTTGCCTTCAAAGATTACTGAAGCAAGCTGGAGGCTTCTACTGACTCATGTAGCTGCTGGTTGCTGACAAATCAACAGTCAGCAGGCAAAATGGCAGATCATTGGCTCACAGGCTGCAAAGGCAACCATCCCAAGATTTGCAGGAAACAAGACAGGTCACTTGTTTAAGTTTAGGAACTAGAGGTGATGGCAGGCCAAATGCAGGATCCTAAATGAGCAAAAAGCTGGAGAACTTTCCCAAAGTTTCTCCATATGTCTTTGAAGCAAGCCATACTTGAAAGTCACCTTTTCAACAAATTACCTGCTCACAGCAGATTGCACCATGGAGGTGATTACACCAAGTCCAATCTCATCATGAAGAGTAACTACATTCAGCTGTCAAGCCACTCAAAATCATGGCCCACTCAAGTTGACACAGTACCTCAACTACCACAATGATAAAGGTTTATTTGAGAGCAGGAATTAGCTTAATTGTTTCAAAGTGAGGGAAAATTTATATAACATTAAAGAAGGGTTTCAAAGACGAAGACACCCTGCTTAAAGATTGAGGCTAACTGCACCACTTTGAATGTGCATGGCTTTCTACAGTCCTGCCAATAATACAATCTCATGTATTAGGTTCCTGAAAGGATTCCCTGAGCCTCTTCTGAGAGTCCCATTCCAGGCCTTTGACATGTAATTTTTCCATTCTGAATCACTCAAATTGTAAAAATTCTGATCAGTTCCTATTTAGCTTTGTTGGCAATGACAGAATTGGTTGGAACCTTTGCATTAGAATGAGTAGGAGTTGTCTCTAAATTGGACAATTCTAACCTAGAGGCTGCCTGTACTTTTTTATTTTACTTTTTATTGTAATTTAGGTAAAAGTTTACAGAACAAATTCCTTTTCCATACAGCAGTCCATACACATTTTGTCTCAGGATATTGACTTCAATTCCCCCCAACATAATATCTTCCTTCCCACTGCCTCCCCATAGTTACCTCTTCTCTGTGTCCTTCCCTCCCATGCACTACCATCCTCTGAGCTGTCTTCCTATGCAAACACTGCGCTTCTGTTCTCCCATGATTGATTGCTCTAAGTAGTGTATCTACTTGATGTAAATGTTCAGCCCATATGCCTATTATTTGGCTGGAAGCCACAGGAGTGAGTTCAATTTCAGACCTGAAGGGTGTTAAGAGCCATAGTCTAGTGCTCTCACAAGGCTCTATAAGACCAGCAAACCTGATTTTTTTATTTTATGACTTTGAGTTTTGTTCTACATTGTTCTCCCACTCTATCCAAGATCTCTTGTACCAATCCCCCTCCAAGTAGCTGAGTTGACAGTGACAACTGAGTTGACAGGTTGACAGTGGTAGCCAGACACCATCTAGTTCTTCTGTTCTCATAATCATATAGTCTGGGAATCACATAGTCTACCAGTCCTTTGGACTAATTGTTTCCATGCATCTTTGGTTTTCTTCATTCTTCTTTGCTCCGGATGAGGAAAGACTCATCATTGCATCTAGATGGCTGCTTACAAGTTTTTAAGAACCCAGTCACTACTCACCAAAGTACCAAAGTAGGATGGGGAACAATGTTTTTGTGTAGTATGTTATACCAACTGAGCTTGTTGCCCCCTGTGACTATGGTTCTGAGCTCACAGGTCCAACTACTCACTCTCTGCCTATACTTTAATTTTTTAAAAAATATAACATTGTAAAATGTTTCTCAATTAAACATATATTGGTAAGACAACATCTAACTAATTGTTGTGTCACATCGTATAAAATAATAATGTTTTTTGCAGTTCATGTGCACTCTATAATTTTTAATGTGTGTGTGTATATATATATATATATATATATATATCCACTTAAGAGATGACAGAGTGAAGGGAGAAGAATATGTGTCTCTGACAGGAATATACCACAAATAGGATGGCTTTAACAAACAGGAATTTATTATCTTACAGTTTGAAAGCTTTAAGTCCAAGTTCAAAGTGCCAGGTTCTAGGATCTGAGTGAAAGCCCCTCAGCATTGGGCTTCAGCTCTGCCTCTTGCTTCCAGTCCACTGAAGCTGGAGGGTTTTCTTAACTCAGCTGCCGGCTGCTGAGGCTGACAAACCCAAGGTCAACAAGTAACAAGGCACAGTCCTGATGTTACCAAACCACACAACAGGCCATTAATTCAAGTCCATTGAAAGTCCCAAGATCAACAAAGCATGGCAGGCTGTTGAACAATGACTCAGCTACATGCAGGGTTCAAACATGCTATAAGTTAGAGACTGTTCCCAAAGCTGTTTCTTATATACAGGAAGCAGACTACATCCCTAAAGCAACTACTCAGCTGCTGCTCCAATACATTCCACCATGGAGTTAATTAACAATCTTACCATAGGGAATAACTACATCTAGCTGCCCAGCTACTCGACCAGGCCTAGCCAAGTTGACACATAAACTTAACTACCACCTATCCTCTCACCATATTTATTCAATCTGTATGCTGAACAAATAATCCAAGAAGCTGGAATATATAAAGAAAAACATGGCATCAGAAATGGAGGAAGACTCATTAATAACCTGTGATACGCTGATGACACAACTTTTCTTGCTGAAAGTGAGATTGACTTGAAGCACTTATGATGAAGACTGAAGACTATAGTCTGCAGTATGGATTGCACCTCAATGTAAAGAAAACAAAAATCCTCACAACTGGACCAATAAGCAGCATCATGATAAATGGAGAGAAGATTGAAGTTGTCAAAGACTTCATATTACTTGGTTCTATAATCAACACCAATGGAAATAGCAGTCAAGATATCAGATGACATAATGCATTGGGCAAATGTGCCACAAAAGACTTCTTTCAGGTGCTGAAGAGCAAAGTTATCTCTTTGAAGACTAAGATTCACCTGACCCAAGCCATGGTATTTTCAGTTACTTCATATGCATATGAGAGCTGGACAGTGAATAAATAAGACCAAAGAAGAGTTGATGCTTTTGAGTTGTGGTGTTGGTGAAGAATGCTGAAAGTACTACGGACTGGTAAAAGAACTAACAAATCTGCCCTGGAAGAAGTGCAGCCAGAATGTTCCTTGGAAGCGAGAATGGCCAGACTTCACCTCACCTACTTTGGTCATGTTACAAGAAGGGATCATTCCCTGGAGAAGGATATCATGCTTGATAAAGTGGAGGGTCAATGAAAAAGGGGACGGCCCTCAGCAAGATGGATTGACAGTGGCTACAACGATGGGCTCAGGTATAGCAGGGATCATGAAGCTGGCACAGGACCAGGCAGTGTTTCATTCAGCTGTACATAGGTTGCTACGTGTTGGAGATGACTTGATGGCACCTAACAACAAGAAAATATTTTTTATGTGCCTAATTCAAAATTCACAATGATTGTTCCACCCCACCCCCAGCTGTGTTCTACTGAAAGAGAAGACATGACAATACTTAAGTTATGCAGCTGGAAAAAAAAAAAAAATCTGCCATCAAGTTGATTCCAACTCACAGTAACCCTACAGGAGAAAGTAAAACTGCCTTACAGCATTTCCAAGTTTGTAAATCTTAACAGAACACTGTCTCATCTTTCTCCCACAAAGCTGATGATGGGTTCCAACAGCTGACCTTTTTGGTTAGCAGCCTAATGCTCTAACCATAGCACCACCAGTGTTTGGATAAGCCTATATTGATCTTCTGTATGCTGCTTCCTACTTTGAACTATATGGGAAAATTAATTTTAAAAAGGACTTGATTTATTTTTTTCTCCCTTCATGCCTCAATTGTGTTAGTATACAGACTCTTACTTATTGGAAAGAATTTCAGGATGACAGTAATCGCTTTTTTTCCATGGATCCAAAGGCATTGTTGTGACAAAGCTCCATAAGTGCCTCCTAGATCATCATTCAAAACAGTCCCTTAAGACAAGCACTCAAGTGGCTGTGAACACAGAAAGAATACACTCAAGTGTCTTATATTGTCAGTATTTTTCTTGGAAAATTGCTGCAAGATCTCAACTCATCAAAGAGATAGGAAATTTTGCCTCAGACTTGGTAACTCCTTTGGGAAATGAAAACTGAATGGTGCTAAGCAGACTCAAAAAGGAAGACAGAGAATGAGTCTAGGAACATCAAGTGTTAAATATGAAAATCTTCCTGAAGAAAAATTTTCCAAATCCTGTAAATAAGACTAGAAAATTTTAAGAAGAAAGATCATGGACAGAGTGCTTATTTTTTCTTAAAACTTCATTTTTTTTTTCTTGTTTGATCATGCAATATCAATAAGAAATAATGATAAAGCTATCATTAATAAGGAACAGTAAGGACCAAAGCTCAAGTGAGAAACAAAACAGGGGAGTTTAAAATATTCAATAATGATATGATATGTGGCATACTAAATAATAGACCTTAAAAAATGATCTCTCTTTTTTAACAACCTGGAAAAGCTGGATTATTTGGTTGGTTGATTGTGAGTATGAAGGTGTTCATCGAGTATTTTTACTTCTTAATTTAATTTTTGTACATCTAATTGTCCTGAATAAAGAATTAGTACATTTTAAGCTTGGCTAAGTAAGAGTCAGAAATATCTGAATATGTGTGTAACACTGGTAGGGTAGGGACTCCAGAAGCCTACGTTTGCAAGAAGTTTTAAAAGTATCATTAAGAGACACTAACAGTGGGCTTAACGTTATAAACATTAAAAAAAAAAAAAGGAGTCAGTAGGGGAACTCTTCTAAGTCTAGCATGTGTCAATGAGTCACATCTGTTTCCTGGACAAGCCAGTGTTATTGTCCTTTTTGAGTCCTACAAATAATAGAACCTGGAAACCAAGCAAATAAGCAAAGAAAAATAACCCTGAAAAAATATAGACACATAAAACTTTAAAACAAAAACATTGGTTTGGAACATATCTAACAGAGAAGAACACAAATTAAGATAGATATTCTCCCCCACTTTGCCCAGACCAAATACAGCTTTGACTGTCTGAAGAGTTCAATACAAGGACTGGTCCTAGAGAAATACCAGCAGGACCTGGTAAGAAACACACTGCATTCTAAGGCAAGATCAGAAGATTATTAGTGGATTTATATGAAATAAATACTGGAGATACACTCATATACATATATGTACATACACAACCACACACACACACACACTCACATATATGTAAACATTGGAGACTAACTGGAACCTGGACAAAATAGAAAATTAGCATCATTGAGGCCATTGAGTTTGAGAAATGCAAACTAGAAATTAATGGAACTATTTTCATAAAATACTTTGTGATATTCTAGGTACAGTCAAAAACATTTAAGGATGGGAAGAAAGTATTGCAAAATATGGGCCCCAGCAAGCCCCTGGTCACCTAAGACACTAGGAACTCTCATCAATGTCTCACTAACTCCATGCTTCCAACCTCAGTAATAGGGGTGTCCTGCAGAAGCTGGCTCATGAAACTAAACCAGAGGTTAGCAATTTGTTTTTCTCTATAAAGGAGCACGTAGTAAGTTTGTAGGTCTTACAGGCTAGGTGATCTAACCCAACTCTTTGGCCATTATAGTGTGAAAGGAACCATGGACATTATTCAGATTGTTATAATAAAACTTTATTTACAAAATAGATGGGACATAATTTCTTGAACCAGAGTTAAACATATATTTGGCCAGGAACTGGAAAAGCTAAAAAAGGATCTAGCAGGAGCTGCAGTTTTTGAGCATCCAGCTGCTGCCCATGCCAGCCAGGTGAGATAGTAGATAATCTGGTTAATTTATTCTTTGTATAATGTATGTGCATTAGCTGCAACACACTCATGTCTTGCTTTAGTGCTCTGAGCATAAAAAAAAAAAAAGAGAGAGAAAGAGAGCGCCACTACTCAACTTCAAAAATGTGATGAAGAACCCTGGAGATGATAAATGTGTAGGTAAACACAAAGCAAAAGTATTCTGTGTTTTCTTTTTCTTAAAAAAAAAAAAAAAAAAAAAGAAAAAAAAAAAACTTTATACCAGAATATTGACTGTCCAAAGCAAAAGCATTAGTAACATATTGTGGAATTTGTAATTTCAACAAAATAATAGGAAGACTTGAGAGATAAAATGGAAATATATTGTTACAAATGTCTTGTCCTATAAGCAAGATGCTATAAAATTAATTGAATGCAGACTCTCATAAGTTAAAGTTGTAAGTAGTAAATCACAGATCAACTACTAAAAAATGAAAACTAAGAATATAAAGGAGATAGAAGGGAATACTAAAATAATCCTCAATTTGAAAGAAAAAAAATCAGAAAAAAAAGAAATAAAAAAAGAACAGATAAAACAAACAGAAACAAACAGCAAGATGGTAGATTAAATGTATGAAAATAAATCATTACATTAAATATGAATGGCCTAAATATTTAATTTAAAAGTAACTTGTTATACTAGCCACACAAACAAGTAAAAAATCCGTTTAAAACAGACAAACATTAAAAATAAAGACAAAAAAGTTTAAAAGCACTAGGAAGGTAAAAGATAATTATGCAAATATTTATGAAAAGAATGTGAAAGTAATTATATTCATGTCAGACAAAGTAAATTTCCTGACAAGAAGAATTACCAAAAGAAATATTTTATAATGTTAAGTGACAACATTGTGAAGATTCAGGCAGTCCTGACATATTGAATTCCATGGAAGCAGCAGTTAACAAATCAAACTATATTTTGCAATGGGCATATCTGCCTCAGAAAACCTTTTTAAAGTGTTAAAGAGCAAAGATGTCACTTTGAAAACTAAGGTGGACCTGACTCAAGCTATGGTATTTTCGATCACCTCATATGCTTGTGAAAGCTGGAAAAGGAGTAAGGAAGACCAAAGGAAAATTGATGCCTTTAAATTATGGTATTGGCAAAGAATATTGAATATGCCATGAACTACCAGAAGAATGAACAAATCTGTCTTGGAAAAGCAAAGCTAGAATGTTTTTTAAAACCAAGGATAGTGAGACTTCTCCTCTTTTACTTTGGTCATGTCAGAAGGGGCCAGTCCCTGCAGAATGATAACATGTTTGGTAAAATGGAGAATCAGTGAAAAAGGAGGAGATCTTTTAAGATGGATTAACATAGTGTCTGTCTGCAATAATGTGCTCAAGTGTAGCGATTATTGTGAGTATGGCACAAGACTGGACACTGTTTCATTCCATTGTGCATAAGGTGGCTATGAGTAAGAACTGACTTGATGGCACCTAACAACAATAACAGTAAATAATTACAAGTGAGTGGTGGGAGAAAAAGAAAACATTATGATTCTTTGATCTCTAATTTCATCAATTTGGTATCATTTGAAAGGGAAAGTTGGAGAACAAAACTTAAGGTCAATATTCTAGTTTCTAGCTCACATCAGTTTAGTGACACTTTCTACGAAACAGTTGGCATGTGATCTCTGAGCCTCATGCACTCCAAGGCCTGAGTTTGTATAATTATTATATGTGATTAAAGGCATAAATCCTGACTCTAATACTTTGTAAGGAGCTCTGGTAACATAGTGCTTAAGGCACTTGACTGCTAACCAGAAGGCTGGTGGGTTTGAACCACTCCTCGGAAGGAAGATGGGGCAATCTACTTCCATAGTGATACTGCTTTGGAAACCCAAGGAGGGGTCACTATGAGTTGTGTCCCACTCGACGGCACATAACAGCTACAATACTTTGTAAGTTTAAGACCTACTCCAAGACATTTTTTTGTTCTTGTTTTCTTATGTGAAAAGTAGTGATGATAAGTGTACACAACTCATAAGGTTAAAAAAAAAAAAAAAACTCATTGTTGTGGAGTCAGATCTGACTCATAACCACCCCTCCTCGGGTTTCCAAGGTGGTATCACTATGGAAGTAGATTGCCCAATCTTCCTTCTGAGGAGTGGCTGGTGGGTTTGAACCACCAGCATTCTGGTTAGTAGTCAAATGCCTTAGGCACCATGCCACAGAGTTCCCAACTCATGAGATAGCTGGGATAAAAGATTTCTTACATATGAAATATTTAAACCAGTGTCTGACCCATAATAGGGATTAAGTCAATTTTAACTAATAGTGTCTAGATTTAAACAACAACAAAAAAAAAATTAACAATGCCTTTGCCAGTTTCAGTCCTACACAATATTTTTAAAGGATTTTAAATACATTTGCACTTTGTTTCAGAGGCAATCTAAAACCAAGAAAAATGTCTTCATAGCTTTCTGGTCAATTGTTTCAAAAGAATATTAAAACAGATAGGTTGAGATAATATTACTCATTTTATTTTAACCCTCTTGAATTTTGTCATCATTTTTATTATTTAATATATAGTGTCTGCACACTGGAGAGTTTTAAAAGTTACTTCCCAGTGTTCATCCTCCATCATAGAATACACTGATTATTATCTGGGAAGTGATGACTCATTGCCCAAGTTCAGGAGGGACTGCTCACATGAAACATGAGGTAAGTTGTTCTGTGCATAGACTGCAGCTAAACAGGGAGGCCAGGCAGACGGGTTCATAAAAACATGAGAACATATCATCATTTTATGATACATAGCAGCTTTTATCCAAATAATGTCAGCGTGAACTAAGTTCCTTGTTTCTCTCACATAGTATAAGTTATATGTATAATAAGCTAAAGTAATTCTCATTTTCTTTGAAAACTGTCTATTCACTGGAGTTAGAACCATTGTTGGATTGAGTTAAAACAGTGAATTTGAACATGATTTTCCTTCATCAAAAGTTTTATTCATTTCCTGTTTGGATTTTTCTCCATCTTATCTGAGGATAAATTTTAGAATATGAATTTATAAATGAATATTGAGATATCCGAATGTGACATAGGAACACAAACAAATCAGTGGTAAGCAAGAAATGAGGACTGCTTATAATCACAAAAAGAAATGTGGCGTTATTGTTGCTGTTCTTGCTTTTAAATTGCCTCATCTACAATATGCAAATGTGTTTAAAATCCTTTAAAAATGTTTTGTAGGGAGAAGATATTCCTATGTGGAGGGTATAGCTAGGAATCATCTCTTGAAAGTGTGAATTTCATACTGCTCAGGGACCATCCTGTCACAGTTTGCACCGATCTTGCTCCCTTAGACAGGCTTATTTCTGTCTGAATTTGCTAGAGGGTATATCAGCACAACAGAAAAAAATAATACTAAAGAAGAAAGCAGTTATTCATAATCATCACTGCCATCCCAGGAGAAGAGATACCAATAATTAGAGGTGCTGTTATTTCCTAAGAGTGCAATGGGTGAAATGAGGCAAGAGTTGAGCAGCAGTGAGGTAACATAAAGATAATTCATTTACATTGTAGATTTATGTGTAAAAGAAAGTGAGATAGAATCTGAAATTAGTTCCAATAAAAATTTAGAAACACAAGACTTTGGACAAAGCAGAAATTTACAAAGGGGATATTTTAAATTAATTTGCTATGTGGTATGAGATGCAGTATAAAATCTTCTCCATCTCTCTCCAAAAACTTGTGTAAAATATGCAATAATTACTATGCTTTGTTGGTTAGATTTGCAACAAAGCACTGTCCTCCCTCAAGATTAGTGTAAAAGGATAAAAGAGAAAAGAAGAAGAAGAACAAAAGGAAACAATAGCAATAAAAAACAGAGGCTGCCAGAGCACTCCATCACATAAATGTTACATTAACAAATGACCAGGTAGTATTCGTTCTGTTGTGCATAGGGTCGCTATCAGTCGGAGATGACTCCATGGCACTGAACAACAACAAAAGATAGAGAAAAGGAATCAGAAATTCTGGGGGGAAATTAAACAGAGCTGCTTCTGATCGGCCTTCTTCCACAACATGAGACTTATTAAAAAAAAAAAAAAAAAGAAAGAAAGAAAAAGAAAAGAGTGGGGAGGGGCTATTAGCAGTTGCTTCAGCAGACAGCACAATTTGCCTGAAATGGGACACTTTGGAGAGGCTTTAATTCAATAGATGGTGAGAATTGCCACTGACCACATAGGAAACGGAAACTGTTGTATGAAGAGAGTAAAAAGACACAACTGGAGCATTTGAATGTTTAACTATTTTCCTGTGATCACTGTTGGCACCAAAAAGAGTTAGGGGTTATCTAGGGTTACCTAGGGTCTCTGAGAAGAGTGTTGAAATGGCAATTTGTCCTTTAGTCAGAAACCAAAATACTTGTTTATTTGTATTTGTTTGTTTGGTCTACTTTCATTTAGTAATGCTAAAGGTTAACCTGTTAAAACAACTTATTCAATGCTTAAGCATTTAAAATTGCCTGGCTGCTGGGCTCAGAAGAGTCATTCTAATTGCTTTAAATACTATCTGGGAAGGTCACAAGGATAGCCTGCAGACCACACGTGTCAGAGGGATAACCTACAGCCACCAGGCTGCAAGGCTACAAGTCCTTGGATGCCATCAGTGTGGGGTCGGCTATAATCTGCTGCCAGCCGGATACTGTGCAGCCCACAGGGAAACGCACTCGGGGAGAAGGACGGGCAGAACATGCCTAACAGATGGCTCTAAAACCTTCCTACTCTGATGAGAGAAAAATCTGCCAAAAGCAGGTGTTTCACACTTTTTTTTTATTGTGTGTGTGTATGTGTGTGCATCCATTGCAAAGTCTCAGACATGAGCACAGCTGTCTAAGAATTATATTAAAAAATCATATCTATATTTATACTTTTATATATGTATAAATGTATATGTATATACGTGCGTATATCAGGCAATCTACTTCCATATAGACACCACCTCGGAAACCCAAAGAGAGGTCTCTATGGGTCGAATCAACTTGACAGCAGTGAGCAGTAGAGGTATATACATGTGTGTATGCATGTTTATACATGTATATATATATATATTTGTGTGTGTTTATATGTATATATACATGTGGGTATGTGTATATAGGAAGTTCTGGTGGTGCAGTGCCTAAGATATTTGACTGGTAATCAGAAGGCTGGCAGTTCAAACCCACTAGCCACTCCACCTAAGGAGATGGGATAATCTACTTCCATAAAGATTTATCATCTCAGAAACCCTACGAGGGTCTCAATGAATCAGAATCTACTCAATGGCAATGAGGTTTTTTTTTTTGTATATATGTATATACATGTTCATATGTGTATATACGTACATCATGTATGCTGTTGTTAGGTGCTGTCGAGTCAGCTCCAATTCATAGTGACCCTGTGTACAACAGAATGAAACATTTCCTGTTCGTGGGCCAGCCTCACAATCCTTTCTATATCTGAGCCCATCTTTGCAGCCACTGTGTCAATCCATCTTGTTGAGGGTCTTCCCCTCTTTCATCAACCCTCCACTTTACAAAGGATGATATCCTTCTGCAGGGAATCCTTCAGACAACATGACCAGAGTAGGTGAGAGATGTCTAGCCATTCTCACTTCCAAGGAGCATTTTGAACATATGTATGTGTGTATATATATGTGTGTGTGTGTGTGTGTGTATAAGGAGCTTTGGTGGCATAGTGGATAAGGCATTTGACTGTTAACCAGAAGGTCACAAATTCAAACCCACCAGCCTACTCATAGAAGAAAGATGAGGCAATCCACTTCCATAAAGATTTACAGCCTCAGAAACCCAATAAGGCTTATTATTTGTCAGAATCTACTCTATGGCAGTTAACTTTGGTTTTTTGGGCTATATGCATATATATTTGTTTGTTTTGTTTTAATTGTAAATAATTTGGGGAACAGTGTTTAGGGACCACACACCCACACCACATATTGAGAGTCCTTTTTTCAAGTTATCTCCAGGTACAACATGAGCATGAGAGGAAACCACAATTCACCCACTTATCAGTTCTAACAGGAAAAGCCTGCTGAACTAAAATATGTTTTCATTGGTGTAGATTGTATTAACAGCCCAAGAAAAATGAGATTACTTGTATTACTAACCTTGCATATTTGTTTAGTAAATCTTTGTTTTCTTGAAAAAAGAGGTGGGAGAAGGGGCTTTTCACTGAAGAAGGAACCTAGTTGTATTCCTTACGTTCATGATGGACCAGTGAAACATGACAAGGGAACAAATGGGAATTGATGAAGGCAGCTTCATAGGGCGACAATTGGGTCACTCAGGGTGCTTCCACTTCTATTTTAAAAATCTCTGCCTTTGTCCATGTGAAAAGAAAGTAATGATTTTCTGATCCAAAAGCCAGGACCTGCAGTGGGGTCACTTACTAGTTGTGGTTGCAGAGCACTCTTCCTAACGTTTTATCCTTCTTTGCCTCACTTTTAGTTACTATACTTAAGATTTTATGTAATTAATGTATTTTTTGTGTGTGATTATTTGTTTCCATTTAGTATTTCTTCAATTGAAACACTTCCATAGTAGGCTGACAGAGAACACTAACTACTAAAGAACGCATAGTACATATAATTGACACAAAGTCTTTTAGCATTATCTTTACAATCCAATAACCCTTATATAAATTACCTGAGTTATCATTAATAACTGCTGTTAATATGGATAAGCAAATCATACTTTCTTTCCTTAATGATAATAAGAATTTATATTCTCTATTAAAATAAAATATTTTTAAATCACTTTTTTTAAATGATATTGATCAATACTTTCCATATTTTGTTGGATCACCCTTCTTGGAATGGAACAAATCTGGATCTCTTCCAATCAGTTGCCCAGGTAGCTATCTTCCAATTTTCTTAATATAGATGAGTGAGCACTTCCAGCATTACATCGCTTTCGTGAAACATACCAGTTGGTATTCTGTCTATTCCTGGAGCCTTGTTTTTCTGCCAAAGCCTTCAGTGAAGCTTTGTACTTCTTCCTTCAAAACCATTGGTCCTTGATCATATGGTGCTTCCTGAAATGGTTGAACGTTGACCAATTTTGGTATAGTGACTGTATATTCCTTCCATCTTCTTCTTTTTCTTTTTTTTTAAATTGTGCTTTAGGTTCAAATTTACAGATCAGAATTTGTTTTATATTCAACATTTCATGTACATTTGGTTTCACTCCCCAATTACTATCCCCAACCCTAAACCACTCTCCTCCTCTTCCTTCCCAGTAACCCCCCACCCCATGCCCTTCTTAGTTATGCACCCCTGTGTGTCCTGCTTTTCCTCCGTGTGAATATTGCGTCTCTGGTGCCCCATGGCCGATTGCTCCAAAGAGGTATATCCGTAGAGTGTGTGGGTGCATTGCCCTGGGTTGAGTGGTCTGCCTGTATGTCTTATTTACTATTCAGCTGAAAGCCAGCCCTTGGGATTGAGTTTTATCCCAGGCCTGAAGTGTATCCCAGCATAGTCTTGGGGTTCTCACCAGATGTCCTTCCATCTTCTTTTGATGGTTTGGGTGTCTTTCAATATTTTGCCCATGGAATCTTTCAATATTATAACTCAAAGCTTGAATTTTTTCTTCATTTCTTTCAGCTTGAGAAATGCCAAACATGTTATTCCTTTTAGGTTTTCTAACTGCAGCTCTTTGCACATGTCATTACAGCACTTTACTTTGTCTTTTTGAGCTTCCCTTTGAAATCTTCCCTTCAGCTTTTTTTTTTTTTTTTCTGGTTGAAATTTTTTATTTTTAATATTTATCTTTTTTTATTTTTCAATGTTCCCTCCCCCTCCATCAGTTTTAAGGAATAAAAGCCATACATCTCTAATTGTTTACAGTGCTTATTGCCACCATTTAATTAACATCCTAGGATCTTTTCAGTGAAATTAAATAGAGCTATTGAATGGTGCAATAGTTAAATGCTTGGCTGTTAAAAAGAAAGTTGGAGATTAGAACCCACCTGGTGGCTCCTCAGGAAAAAACTTGGAAATCTGCTTCCACAAATATTACAGCCAAGAAAACCCTATGGGACAAATATACTCTGTTACATGGGGTAGCTATGAATAGAGAGAGACTCAACAGCACTTAACAACAACAATTAGGTCAACATTTACACGTCAAAATATGGTTCTAGATGCTTCATAGCTTGTTATTCATCTAAGTACTATAAACCCTGACACTTCTCTACTCCAATACCTCCGCTTAACATTCATGCTCTCACCCAGCCCTTACCCCTCCCCCCACTACACACACACACACACTTTTAAGCAACTCATTTTTCTTTCTGAGGACTGTGTAGTCATTCTGAGTTAATTGTGAAGTCAACACAAAGCCCAAATCCCCAGATTTGAAATCTATAAGTGGCATTAACTGGTTCAAGGATAATCTATTTTTGTTTCTGTGTGCTACATATACCAATATCTTTTCTATCTACTTTTCACTTTCTCTTAGTTATCTAGTGCTGTTATATCAGAAATATAACAGGTGAATGGCTTTAACAAATAGAAATCTATTTTCTCACAGCTTAGGAGGCTAAAAGTCCAAATTCAAGGTGCCAGCTCTATGGGAAGGCTTCTCTCTTTCTATCAACTCAGTAGGAAGATCTTTGTCTCTTTTGAGCTTCTGCTTTTAGGCAGACTTCAATGTGATATGGCATCTGTCTTCCCCTGTCTCTGCTGCTTCTTTCTCATTTAATCTCTTTTATATCTCATAAGAGATTGACTCAAGGTACACCCTACATTAATCTTGCCTCCTTAACCTAACAAAGACAACAAATTCTCAATTGAGATTATAATCACAGGTATAGAAGTTAGGGTTTACCACAGATAATTTAACCCATTATATACTTAAATAAAATTTGAATTTAGTTTTTTTCTGCTCCCTCTCTTTATCAGTCAATTGCAAATTAAAATAAGTCTCAAAATATAGTACCATGAATTGATGTCATACCCAATGGGACAAATGAATATTTAATTGAAATATCCTATGTAATAGTATCAATTCACAGAACATCAGCTAATACACTTGCTATAGATATATATCATAATGAGTCCCTGGAGAAGGAATCATGCTTGGTGAAGTTGAGGGTCAGCATGAAAGAGGAGCACCCTCAATGAGATGGACCGACACAGTGGCTGCAACAATAAATTCAATCATAGCAAGAGTCGTGAGAATGCTGCAGGACCAGGCAGGTTTGGTCTGTTGTACATAAGGTCACTGAGAGTCACAGCCAACTTGATGGCAATAAATAACAACAGATTAATTTGTGCATCAACATACAGACAGAGAAAAGCTTTTTATTTTCAGTGGAACCTCAGGTGTTTTTCAAAGAGCTCTAAAACTACAACCTTTAAAATT
The DNA here is from genome assembly GCF_000298275.1 of Orycteropus afer afer. Classification (NCBI taxonomy): domain Eukaryota; kingdom Metazoa; phylum Chordata; class Mammalia; order Tubulidentata; family Orycteropodidae; genus Orycteropus; species Orycteropus afer. The sequence goes on along the minus strand of NW_006921689.1, from coordinate 2,703,738 downwards.
ACAAAGATCATGATTAGAAGAACATTGCTGTCTTCCAATTCCTTTAAACCCTGAATTCTCACAGTGAAAGCTAATTTTAGACTTCATTTCCAGCCCCAATAAAACAATAACATTTCTTCCTGGAAATCTCTTCAGCAAACCCAAGTAATGGCTTGATTCCGCTATTCACATCCTGTCATTCATAATCTCAGGTGTTATTAGTCACCTGAACTCTAAAATAAACTCTAAAATAAACATTTGATCTTGCAGCAGAGTGTACAGATTTAGCCTTGACCTGTGTCTAAGTTTTGCAGAAAATAATGAACAAACTATTTTATTGGCAAGAAAAAAAAAAAACCAACAAAAGTAAGCTTTTGTGTGTTGCTGGATTTAGAAAACTTTAGAAACACAAACATAGAAAGTGAAACAGAAGGAAAACACAGAAAATGAAGGAAGAAGCAAAAAAAAAAGAAGAATTAATTTATCTAGTGGAGAGAGTTTTTAAAAATAAGAGATTAGAAAGAAAATCTTTCAAAGCAGAGATCCTTTTAAACCCCAACCATATGACTTTTGTCAAAACTAGATTTGTTATATCACACCTCTATAACTCAGAGCTGCAGTGCTTGGAAAATAGCTTGTTCAGACTTATTCCATAAGGATTTTCTTAGTACTGTTTTTAAATATATGTTTCCTAACTTGGGGGGCGGAAATCATGGTTTGCTTTGAAGCTTTTTTTTTTCCCCTGGGTCAGTAAGCAATTTAGGGAACTAGGAAATGTCCTCCAGAGTCAGAATGAAGAGTTAAACCAAAGGAGTGAGTGCAATTCCAGGCCTGAAAGGTGACTCAAGGCCACTCTCGGGAGTTTCAGCAGTCTGTCTGACCAGTAAACCTGGCCTTTCATATGTCTTTTAATTTTGTTACACATTTTTTTCCCCACTCTATATAGGATCTCTAATTTTGATCCCTTTCTAAGTGGTTGGCATTGGTAGCCAGACACTATCTATTTGTTCTGGTCTCAGGGTCATAAAGGCTGAGGTTCTCATAGACCATTTGTTCTTTGGACTAACTGTTTCCATGTGTCTTGGATTTTCATCACTCTTCTTTGCTCTGGATGAGGAGAGACCAATAATTGCGTCTTAGATGGTCTCTCACAAGCTTTTAAGATCCCTTGCTACTCACTGATGTAAGATATAGAACAATATATTTATGTACTGTGTTGTGCCAATAGAGCTTGATGTCCTCCTGCCCAAAGGCCCAGTGATTCACTCCTTCAAAGTGCTTAGCTGTGGCTAAGAAGTTATCTTAACTTTCCCCTTGTTAGCTTTATACTACATATCGACACTTTTATAGCACATGCAAATAAGTACATAGAACATTATCTGCCAATGCTATGTGTGTGGGTGTGGGTGTATTCCCATTCTCTTATCCATACCTGATCTTCTTTCCTGGCTACCTGTGTATCCACTTGTAGTTTAGCTTTTGCTATTACTGATAATGCAGCATTGCGTATGTAATACTATTTACCTTTATTGTCTGTACCTCTTGTGCACCTCTCTATATCTTCCTGTTCCTTAGTGATAGTGTGCTAGCCACGTGCTTTCATTATATTACCTTTCCCTTCAACATACTAATACTGGTCTCAACTATCCATCTATTTTCCTTCCCTTCCCTTCCTCTCCCATCTTCGGTAACTGACAAAGAAAATTTCTTTCCCTTTGTAAACCTTAGCTTGACTTTTTATCGTAATGGACTCATACAATATTTGTCCTTCTATGATGGACTTATTTCACTCAGTGCAATATGTATGCCCCAATTTCACCCATGTTATGAGGCAGTTTACTGATTCTTCGTTATTCTTTAATGTTGCTAAGTATTCCATTATGTGTATGTACCATAGTTTGGTTACCTGTTTATCTGTTGAGAGGCACTTATGTTGTTTCTATCTCTTTGCTATTTAAATAGTGCCAAGATGAACACGAGTGTGCATATATCTGTTTCCTTCATCTCACCTCTTTAGGATATAGTCCTAGTAGTGGGATTGCTGTTGTTATTGTTAGGTGCCATCTAGTCATCTCTGATTCATAGTGACACTGTGTACAACAGAATGAAACACTTCCTGGTCCTCCTGGGCCAGCCTGATGATCCCTCGTATACCTGAGCCATCATTGCAGCCATTGTGGCAATCCATGTTGTTAAGGGCCTTCCCCTCCTTTGTTGACCTTCCACTTTATGAAGCACAATATCCTTCTCTAGAGAGTGGTTCCTTCTGATAGCATGGCCAAAGTAGGTGAGACAAAGTTTGGCCATTCTCACTTCCAAGGAACATTCTGGCTGCACTTCTTCCAGGACAGATTTGTCAGTCCTTTTAGCAGTCTGTGGTATTCTCAGCATTTTTTGCAAACACCACAACTCAAAAGCATCAACTCTTCTTTGGTCTTCCTTATTCATTGTCCAGCTCTCGCATGCATAAGAGGTGACTGAAATTACCACACCCTGGGTTACACGCACCTTAGTCTTCAAAGAGACATCTTTGCTCTTTAGCACTTGAATGAGGTTTTTTTTTGGCAACATATTTGTCCAATGCAATACATCATCTGATGTCTTCAATGCTACTTCTATTGGGGTTGATTGTAGAATTAATATGAAGTCTTTGGCAACTTCAATATTTTCTCCATTTATCATGATGCTGTTTATTGGACCAGTTGTGAGGACTTTTGTTTTCTTTATATTGAGGTGTAATCCATACTGCAGACTATAGTCTTCAATATTCATCATCAGTAAGTGCCTCAAGTCATCCTCACTTCCAGCAAGCAAAGTTGTGTCATCTGTGTATCACAGATTGCTAATGAGTCTTCCTCCAATCGTGATGCCATGTTCTTCTTCATGTAATCCAAATTCTCAGATTATTTGCCCATCATACAAACTGAATAAGTATGGTGAAAGGATACCACCCTGACACACTCCCTTCTCTTTTTCAAGCCGTGCAGTATCCCCTTGTTCTGTTCGAACAACTTCCCAATCTATGTACAGGTTTGCCATGAGTACAAATAAGTGTTCTAGAATTCCCATTCTTATCACTGTTACCCATAATTTGTTATGATCCACACACTCTAATGCTTTTGCACAGTCAATCAAACATAAGTGAACATCTTTCTGGTATTCTTCCTTTCAGCCAAGATCCATCTGACATCAGCAATGATATCCTTCATTCCGCACTCTCTTCTGAATCCAGCTTGCATTTCTGGAAGTTCTCGACATATTACTGCAACAATTTTTTAATTATCTTCAGTAAAATTTTACTTGCATATGATATTAATGATATTGTTTGATAATTTCCACATTCTGTGGGATCACCTTTCTTTGGAATGGGTACAAATATGGATCTCTTCCAGTCAGTTGGCAAGGTAGGTCTCTTCCAAATTTCTTGGCATAGCTGAGTGAGTGCCTCCAGCATGGAATCTGTTTGTTGAAACATCCCAGTGGGCTATTCCATTATCCTGGTGTTTCACCCATTCTTCACTGCAGCCTCTGCTTCTTCCTTCAGTACCACTGGTTCTTGATCATATGTCACCTCCTGAAATGGATGAATATTGACTATTTCTTTTTGGTACAGTGACTCTGTGTATTCTGTCTATCTTCTTTTGATGTTCCCTGCATCATTCAATGTTTTGCCCATAGAATCTTTCAATATTGTAACTCGAGACTGGAATTTTTTCTTCAGTTCTTTCAGCTTGAGAAATGCCGAGTGTGTTCTTCCCTTTTGGTTGTTCAACTCTAGGTCTTTTCACATTTCATTATAATAATTGTCTTTATCTTCTCAAGCTGCTCTTTAAGATCTTTTGTTCAGCTCTTTTATCCTGTCATTTCTTCCATTTGCTTTAGCTACTCTCCCTACAAGGCAAGTTTCAGAGTCTCTTCTGACATCCATCTTGGTCTTTTCTTCCTTTCCTGTCTTTTTAATGACCTCTTGCTTTCTACATTTATGACGTTCATGATGTCATCCCACAATTCTTCATTGTGTGTTCAATGCATCAAATCTATTTTTTAGGTGGTTTCTAAATTCAGGAGGGATATAATCAAGGTCATATTTTGACTCTTGTGGACTTGTTTTAATTGTCTTCAGTTTCAACTTGAATTTGCATATGAGCAGTTGATGGTCTGTTCCACAGTCAGCTCCTGGCCTTGTTTTGGCTAAAGATATCGAGCTTCTCCATTGCTCTTGCTACAGATGTAGTCAATCTGACGCCCTTGTACTCCATCTGACAAAGTTCATGTGTATGGCCACCATTTATGCTGTTGAAAAAAAGTATTTGCAATGAATTAGTCATTTGTTTTGGAAAATTCTATCATGTGTTTTCCAGCATTATTTCTACCACTGAGGTCATATTTTCCAACCATCAGTGTTTCTTCTTTGTTTCCAACTTTTGCATTCTAATACCAGTGATAATTAACACATCTTTATTGCATGTTCAGTCAATTTCAGATTTCAGAAATTGGTAAAAATCTTCAATTTCCTCATCTTTGGCTTTGGCAGTGGATGCATAAATTTGAATAATAGTAGTAAAGTTGGGCAATCTACTTCCATAGTGATACCACCTCGGAAAACCAAGGAGGGGTCTCTATGAGTTGAAGCCACCTCGATGGCACATTACAACAACAATAGTATTAACTGGTCTTACTTGTAGTCATATAGTAATATCATATAGAATACATATCATACAGAATATCATATAGATATTCTTCCATCACTGACAGCATTGTGCTTCAGGGTAGATCTTGAAACATTCTTTGTGATGATGAATGCCATGCTATTCCTCTTCAATTTGTCTATCCTGGCATAGTAAATCATATGGTTGTCTGCTTCAAGATGGCCAAAACCAGTCCATTTCAGCTCAGTAATGCCTAGGATAACAATCTTTGTGTGTTCCATTGACAACCTCCAATTTTCCTAGATTCATACTTCATACACTCCATGTTCTGATTATTAATTGATGTTTGCAGATGCTTCTTCCCATTTTGAGTCCTGCCACATCAACTGGAGTTCCTGAAAGCTTTACTCCATCCATATCATTAGAGTAGGTTCTACTCTGAGGAGGCAGCTCTTCCTCAGTCATGTTTTGAGTGCCTTCTGACCTAAGGGACTCATCTTCTGGCACTGTATTAGATATTCTGGTACTATATTGGATAATGTTTCAGGGCTATTCATAAAGTTTTTCAGTAATATATCAGACAGTGTTTCACTGCTATTTATAAGGTTTTTAATGGCCTATTCTTTGAGAAGTAGATGGCTTCTTCCTTCTTCCAAGTCTGTCTTAGTGTGGAAGCTCCATTGAAACCTGTCCACCATGGGTAACCCTGCTGGCATTTGCAATACCAATGGCATAGCCTCCAGCCTCATAGCAACATGCAAGCCACTACAGGATGACAAACTGACAGACAATTTGTCTCCCTTAGCTGTTCCACACTGTTGTACTCATTTCCTGGCCTCCCTTAAAGCTGCTCCAAACTGCCCCCACCTGGGATGGCTGTATCAAATAGTGTTTCTATTTCCAACTTTTTTTTTTTTTAATTCTTCACAGTTTAACAACTTTTTAAGGAAACACTATACTGTTTTCCACCTTGGTTGTACCATTTTACACTCCCACCAACAGTGTATGAGAGTTTCCATGTTTCCATTCTCTTGCCAGAATTTGTTGTTTTCTGTATTGTAGTATTATTGCTGGGGTAAGATGATATCTCATTGTTTTGAATTGCATCTCTCTAATGGCTAATGATTGTGAGCATTTATTCATAATATCTAGCATTTTTATATTCATCAGAGTTATAGCAAAAAGTATCCAAGTACCTCAACTAATTTAATATATTATAATTTAAATGTTTTGATTTTAGTGATAGGAGATTCTGAATTGTAACTGACATGGTTTCAGCTTAGGAGTG
>NW_006921689.1:2686881-2690842 GCF_000298275.1 Orycteropus afer afer | reverse complement strand
TTTGGTATTTTCACGCAAATTCTTCTGCTAGTTGGGGTTTAGTCCAAATCTGCATCCTTTCCTTCAAGGCTCAGGGGTCCAAGATTATCTTCTGTCAGACTTGAGTTTTTTAATAGAAAAATATCTTTAAGTCTTTCAGACATTTCTCCTATATAAATTTTGATCCTTAAAACAGTCAAGGATCACTGATAGAAATATGTGATTTTTCTGAAAATTCTGCTTCAACAGATTAATTGTAGTTTTATTGAATTTAAAATATTTTTTATTTATCTTTGTTTGTCTTATACCCCGGCTTCTATATTCAGCAAGGCATTGAAAACTCTTCACCAAAAGCCTAGATTTATTCTTAAGATTGCATTCACTACACACATTCATAAAACAATAACATCCAGGAGAATAAATCAGATTAGCCATTGTAATTTCTCAGAATGCACATATCCTTCAATAATTATCTGAACAATTTCCAGGGCGAACTGCTGTCAGTAATGATGGTTACTTCACTACCAGAGTCACCATTGATCTTGAGCAAATGACCATTATCTAAATACTACAAAATATTCATCTGGTTGCTCTTGATGAGACTCAATCCCTGGCTATAACCATTTTATGAACAATGAAGACTACTCAGTCTCAGACAATGTCAATTACTGTGACAGATCTTAGATTCTGTTGTGATGGATTTGAATGGCATCAACTTTCAGCAAAGTCCTGCCTTCCTCTAAGACTTACACTCTGGTTTAAATAAAACTCCCATAGTTTTTCTAAGGTTCATAATGTTCTGTATATTTTCTGAAGTTTACTCTCAGAATTTTACAGACTCAGTTGGAAAAGCTCTCTGCTGACATAATTAACAAAAGGAATTATTTATAGAAATTGATATTTTAGTGCCTGGATCATTTGGCTATGGTTTATTTTTGATGTATAAAAATGTTAAAGTTTTTAATTGCACATACTCATGATGCCTTCTCAATTACTGTAGTGTTTAATAAATCTTTTATCAGATAAATATTGCCATAATAATTCTATATTTTAAAATAACCAAAATTCTATTATCTAAAATAAACAGTTATATTTATAATATTTAATTTTATTGTTTGTTTTTCTCATGTGAGTTGGTTGGGAGTTAACAGATCTATGTCTGTCTAAGCTGGACTGTAATTTGAGTCTAGTTCCTCTCCATGTATCTCAAGTTTCTTGGAGCACATTATTTTTTTTTTTTCCATTCCAATGGCAAGAAAGATGAGCAGAACTGACATCCTTTCACCCCCATCCATGTTATCTTGGAAAAAACTGAGCACATGACCAAGCCCAAAATTAAAGGTGTGGAGTGATATACTCCAACACTAAAGTCATATGGCAAAGAAAACAATTAAGCAGTTTGAACAAAAACACAGTCATCCAGTCTTGATATCTTTAGTGTAAACTCACCCATGCTACTTTAAAATTAGTAAATTAGAAGAGTTGAGACAATTAAAACAAATTTGCAGAATAAGCAGCAGCATAGCATTTACCTATTTGTTTCATTCATTTGTAGAATGTATTTCTGAAAAATAGCTGATTAAATTAGTCAAAACATGTCTCTTTAATAAGTTAAAAATGTTTGGACAAAATAAGATGTAATGGGAACTTCAGATGTCACAGTTTAGCGGCCCAAAATTAGTGGCATACATCATTTCTGTTCAGTCATGCTGATTACAAGATAGAAGGTAATATCTTGATATTTAAATCCCAAGATACCCATCATTACTCTCTAGTTTCAAGGTTGATAGACATTGTGCCACTACACACTGTACAGCCATGTTCATTGTTAAAATATTCAAATACTTTCATAGCTGATAAATAAACACTGCTCTAAGCCCCAAACACAAACTAGACCCAGGTAACCTAGGTCCCTCCCCAGTAACCTTCTCTATAATGTCCTTAAAATCCAGCAACTAAAGGTGTCATGTCTTACACAGGAGAGGCCCCAAGTAGCAACCATTATGACTGGACAAGGCGTATGGTCAATCAATGCCCATGCTATACTGGAAATTGTTTTCCTTTCTATTTATTGCATGACTAAAATGAGCAAAAGGTGTTTTTCTTGTATATAATAAGAATACTATCAAATTTAAAATAATAATAAAGTGTTTGGAGAATCATTAACAGCAAACTGCTATGTTTATTTTAAAGCTACCATGGTGGTTACATTTGTGTGTCAGCTTGGCTGGGCCTGGTAGAGTGGCTGGGCAGCTGGTGGTAGTTATTCCTCATGATGACACTGGCAATTGACTCCATAGTGGGATCTACCACAAGCAGCTGAGTAGCTAGCTGCCTTTGGGTATGTGGTCTGCTTCCTGTATATAAGAAGCAACTTTGAAAATGGTCTCTAGCTTATGGCACGCTTGCACCCTGCATGTAGCCGTGTCATTGTTCAGCAGTCTGCCATGCTCTGCCGACCTTGGGACTTAAAATGGACTTGAATTAATGGCCTGCCATGTGGTTTGATGACATCAAGACTGTGCCTTTTTACTTGTCAACCTTGGGCTTCTCAGCCTCAGCAGCCAGCAGCTGTCTGAGTGAAGAAATGCCTCTAGCTCCAGTGAGCCAGGAGCTGGAGGCAGAGCTGAAGCCCAGGGCTGAGGGGCTTTCACCCAGTCCCTAGAGCCTGGCACTTTGAACTCGGACTTAAAGCCTCCAAACTGTAAGAGAATAAACTCCTGTTTGTTAAGGCCATCCCATTTGTGGTATGTTTCCTGTTAGAGTGGCAATAGGTAACCAGAACAACTACATAAATTAAACTAAAAATTAGTTACGTATACATAACCTACCTGAGGTATAAAATTAGAAAAAGATGTATTTAAAGACACAAACCAGGGAGTAGAAAACAGAGAGGTGACAAGAGTGTGACCCTAGGATTTGCTTTATGTACTAAATGCTGAAGTTGCAAAGGATTTTGTGATTGTTAAGGTCATGTGTCAACTTGGCAAGGCCATGATTTTCAGTGGTTTGTCAGTTGTGATGCAGTTTGACAGTTATGGAATGATTTAGCCATTTCCCATGATGAGATTTGATATAATATAATTACCTTCATGATGAGACATGCTATGAATAGCCAGTCAGTTGAAAGGGAGATTCTTCAGGGTTGCGGACTGCATCAAATGTATGTGGATGTTCTGGCAAAGCTCTCTGGCTTTTTGCTCCATCTGAATCCTGCATCTAGCTGATCATTATCTACCCTCTGGTTCTTTGAATTTGAGCCAGCAGACTACTATATTGCATCCCAATCTTGTATTTCTCAGACTGAACAGCCAACAGCCTACTATTTGATCTACTGATCGTGAGTTTGTCAGCCCCTGGAGCTGTGTGAGTCAAATGAAACCTCCAGCCTGATGTCTGGTCCATGGACTCGGGATTTACTAACATCTACAATGATGTTGCACCATGGACTGCCAGGAGAACAAATAACTATGTCTTGGAAGAGGTACAGCTGAAATGCTCCTTACATGTGAGAACAGCCAGACTTCATCTCATACACTTTGCTTATGTTATCGGAAAGAACGAGTCTCTGAAGAATATCATGCTTGGTAAAGTAGAGGCTCAGAAAAAAAGGGGAAGATTATCAACAAATGGAGTGACACAGAAACTGGAACAATGGACTTAAGCATAGCAACAATTGTGAAGATGGTGCTGGACCAGACAATGTTTTGTTCTATTATGTAGGATCACTATGTTGTTGTTGTTGTTGTTGTTGTTATGTGCTGTCGAGTTGGACCCGACTCATAGCGACCCCTCCTTGGGTTTCCGAGGCAGCAGTATCACCATGGAAGTAGATTGCCCCATCTTCCTTCCGAGGAGTCGCTGGTGGGTTTGAACCACAAGCCTTCTGGTTAAGTCAGACCCAATTCAACAACCCTACCAACAACAACAACACAACCACAGGAGCAATTCTTTGAGATAAAATCTCTCTCTCTCTCTCTCT
>NW_006921689.1:2655705-2685705 GCF_000298275.1 Orycteropus afer afer | reverse complement strand
ATTGAAAACACCATGGTTTGGGTTAGGTACACTTTAGTCTTCAAAGAGACATCTTAGCTCTTCAGCACTTGAAAGAGATCTTTTGCAGCAGATTTGCCCATTGTAATGTATTGTCTGATTTCTTGACTGATGTTTCCATTGTTGTTGATTGTGGAACCAAGTGATATGAAATCTTGGACAACTTCAATCTTTTCTCCATTTATCATGATGCTTCTTATTGGTCCAGTTGTGAGGATTTTCGTTTGCTTTATGTTGAAATGTAATCCATATTGCAGATTGTAGTCTTTATTCTTCATCAGCAAATGCTTCAAATCATCCTCACTTTCAGCAAGCAAAGTTATATAGTCTGCATATCACAGGTTGTTAATGAGTGTTCCTCCAATCTTGATGTCACCATCTTCTTTATGTAGTCCAGCTTTTTGAATTGTTTGCTCAGCATACAGATTGAATAAGTATGGTGAAAGGGTACAACCCTGACACACTCCCTTCCTGATTTTAAACTACATAGTATGTTCTGGTTACCTAGTGCCACTCTGACAAGAATATACCACCAATGGGATAGCCTTAACAAACAGGAGTTTATTCTCTCACAATTTGGGGACTTTAAGTCCAAGTTCAAAGTGCCAGGCTCTGGGGGCTGCATGAAAGCCCCTCAGCCTTGGGGTCCAGCTCTGCCTCCTGCTCCCAGCCCACTGGAGCTAGCGGCATTTCTTCACTCAAACAGCTGCTGGCTGCTGAGGCTGAGAACCCCCCAAGGTTGACAAGTCAAATGCCACAGTCCCAATGTTACCAATCCACACAGCAGGCCATTAACTTAAGTCCACGGTAAGTCCCAAGGTCGGCAGAGCATGGGAGGCTGCTGAACAATGACACGGCTACACGCAGGGTCCAAGCATACCATAGGCTGGAGACCATTACCAAGGCTTTTCCTTAAATACAGGAAGCAGACCATATTCCCAAAGGCAGCTACTCAGCTGCTTGTGGTAGATCCCATCAGGGAGCTGATTGCCAGTCTCATCATGGGGAATAACTACCACCAGCTGCCCAGCCACTCAACCAGGCCCAGCCAAGTTGACACACAAAAATAACTACCACACAGTATCTCCTTGTTCTGTTTGAATGACAACCTCTTGATCTATGGACAGGTTCCTCATGAGTATAATTAAGTCTTATTTAATTCCCATTCTTCTTAATTTTATCCATAATTTGTCATGATCCACATAGTCAAATGCTTTTGCATAGTCAATAAAGCACAAATAAACATCTTTCTGGTATTCTTTGCTTTCAGCCAAGATCCATCTGACATTAGCAACAATATTCCTCATTCCATGCCCTCTTCTGAATGCAGCTTGCATTCAGAAGTTCCCTGTCAATATACATCTACAATTGTTTTTGAATTATCTTCAGCAGGATTTTACTTGCATGTGATATTAATGATATTGTTCAATAATTTCCACATTCTGTGGGATCACCTTCAGAATGGGTACAAACATGGATCTCTTCCAGTTATTTGTCCAGGTAGCTGTCTTCCAAATCTTTTGGCATAGATGAGTGAGTACCTCCCACATAGCATCCATTTGTTGAAACATCTCAACGGGTATTCTGTCAATTCCTGGAGCCACGTTCTTTGCCAATTCCTCAGTGAAACTTTGACTTCTTCTTTCAATACCATTGGTTCTTGATTACAGGCCACCTCTTGAAATGGATGAACATTGACCACTTCTTTTGGTACGGTGACTCTGTGTATTCTTTCTATCTTCTTTGGATATTTTCTGTCCCCTTCAATATTTTGTCCATAGAATTTTTCAATATTGCAACTCAAGACTTGAACCTTCAGTTCTTCCAGCTTGATAAATGTGGAGCATGTTCTTTCCTTTTGCTTTTAACTCTGGATCTTTGCATATTTCATTATAATAATTGGCTTTGTCTTCTCCAGCTGCTCATTGAAATCTTCTGCTCAGCTCTTTCATCATGTCATTTCTTCCATTTGTTTTAGCTACTCTCTGTTCAATGGCAAGTTTCAGAGTCTCTTTGGATATTTATTGTGGTGAGTAAGATAGACTGAAATAATAGGTTGGAAGAGACTCAAAAATTTAGGAGATTTGGAGACCATCAACTATGAAATACCAGTCCAGTTTATCTATTAGCACAGTGCTTTGTATCTGCATGCTTTCTCAATGCCTACAGTAACATTTGAGATGTGGAAAATAATTGAAATTCCAGTTGCAAAAATAAATCTAAATTAAGCATAAGGAAAGATTGATTAAACATCTCTATGTACTTAACTAAACTCTTTTATAGTTACATAGAAATTATATTAAATATGAATTATGGGTACATTTTAGTGTGTTTAGTAAGATGTGGAGTAAATAATTCTGAAAATATTTCCTAAATAATAAAATTGTTCATAACTCTGAAGACTGTAACATAATAATTAAATGTTACTTTCTAAAAATTATTTAGAAAAACTAAAGGTAAAAATACCTAGAACTGATTTGAAAATAAATATAAAACCTAGTAATAGAGTAAGAGAAGATAGGAAAGGCTGAGACAAGAAAGGGCTCAGTCAAAGAAAATATATCAATGCAATCATGTAGAGAATTGTTTTCCAGAGGGCTAAAAAAGTATCATTTCACCTACTGTACAGCATCTGGTTATCTAATAGTGAAAACACTAAGAAAAAGAAAACATACACTTCCTCTTACCTAATGAATTTTGGGGTTAGAAAATAGAGGGATTCCCATATTGTGGTCCAGTCTTGTTATATATAACATATAGTCAATTCTTCCATCCAATCTATTTCATCCCAGCCTACTTCTGGAAAATAAAATGAAACTAATATAACTATATAATGACATGAGACTATGTTTATAGATCTATTAATCTAGCCCCTTTCAAACCAATTCAACTGAGAGTAAACAAATAGTAAATGAAAAAGTGCTGGAAAAAAACAATGGAAACTGAAATCCACATCTTTTTCTAATATAACTCAGAGAGAATAAAAGATACAGATTGTTTTGTGCAAGGGGAAATGTAGTATCAATCAACACTAGAAAACTGAGTGAAAATAGAAAATATGACATAGCAGTTTGTTGTTGCTGTTATGTGCCATCAAGTTGGACCCAACTCACAGCAACCCCTCCTTGACTTTCCGAGGTTGTATCACTATGGAAAGAGATTGCCCAACCTTCCTTCCAAGGAGTGGCTGGTGGGTTTGAACTGCCAGCTTTCTGGTTAGCAGTCAAGTGCCTTATGCACTACGCTACCAGAGCTCCCAACATAGCAGTTTATGGTAGATTTATTTTTATTTAATTTCTTAATGAAATTAATGAGTAATACTGATCACTATTCTTTCTTTTTCTTTTCTCCTCCTCTTTTCATATATCATTCTTTCTTGTATTCTTATTCTTGTTATAAATAATTGGGATTATGTTTTTCTGAAATTGAGCAACAATATTATGACCTATACAAAACAATCAATCTATTACACATGAAATGGCATTAGTGGTTGTTATTGTTAGATGCATTATGTCAATTCTGATTGATTCAGATGCCATGTGTGACAGACTAGAACTGCTCCATAGGGTTTTTTTTTGGCTGTAATCTTTATTGGAGCAGATTCTCAAGTCTTTCTTTCGTGGAGCCACTAGATGGGTTTAAACAGCCAGTAATGATTTATATTAATCAAGCTGGAATATAGTGCAAACACATCACTTATACTATTTATTTTTAAATTCACAAAGAAGTCATGCTTCTTGTGGTATTGTTAGGTGCCTTTGCATGGGTTCCAATCATGGCAACCCTATGTACAACAGAATGAAACCTTGACCAGTCCTGCTCCATCCTCACAATTATTGCCATGTTTGAGCCAATTGTTCCAGGCAAGGTGAGTCCATCTCTTTGAGGATCTTTTTTCACTGACCTTCTATTCTACCAAGCATGATGTCTTTCTCCAAAGATGGGTTCCTCCTGATAATATGTCCAAAATATGTGAGACAAAGTCTCACCATCTTTACTTTTAAGGAGTGTTCTGGCTGTACTTCCTCTAAGAAAGATTTGTTTGTTCCTCTGGCAGACCATGACATAATTAATATTCTTTGCCAGCACCATAATTTGGGAGCTCTGGTAGCGTAGTGCCTAAAGCACTTGACTGCTAATTAGAAGGCTGGCGGTTCACACCCATCAGCCACTCCTCGGAAGGAAGGCTGGGCAATCTACTTTCGTAGTGATACTGCCTCGGAAACTCAAGGAGGGGTCGCTATGAGTTGGGTCCGACTCAACGGCACATAACAACAACAACAACAGCACCATAATTCAAGGGCATCAAATCTTCTTCAGTCTTCCTTATTCATTTTCTAGCTTTTGCATGCATATAAAGCAATTGAAAATACCACTGCTTGGGTCAGGAACACTCTAGTCCTCAAAATGACATCTTTGCTTTTTAATACTTTTTAGAGACCTTTTGTAGCAGATTTGTCTAGTGCAATATGTCCTTTGATTTCATGACTGGTGCTTCCATGACTGTTGATTGTGGATCCAAGTAAAATTAAATCCTTAACAACATCAGTGTTTTCTCTGTTTATCAAAATATTACTAATTGGTCTGGTTTGAGGATTTTTGTTTTCTTTATGTTGAGGTGTAATGCATACTGAACACTGTCTTTTATCTTCATCAGTAAGTGTTTCAAGTCCTCTTCACTTTCAGCAAGCAAGATTGTGTCATCTGCATATCACAGGCTGTTAATGAGTCTTCCTCCAATCCTGAAGCCACATTCGTCCACAGATAGTACAATTTCTCAGATTATTTCCTCATTATACAAACTGAATATGTATGATAAAAATATATAACCTTCATGCACACCTTTCCTAGTTTAAAATCATGTAGTACCCCTAGTTCTGTTGGAATGACAACCTCTTGGTCTGTGTACAGGTTCCTCATGAGCATAATTAAGTGTTCGGGTATTCTCATTATTTACAAGGATACCCACAATTTGTTATGATCCACACAGTCGAATGCCTTTGCATAGTCAATAAAACACAGGTAAACATCTTTCTAGTATTCTGTGCTTTCAGCCAAGATCCACCTGACAAAAGCAATAATATTCATTGTACCACTTCCCCTTCTGAATCCAACTTAAATTTTTGTCAATTCACTGTAAAGTTACTGCTGCAATAGTTTTTTTTTTTTTTTTAAATTATCTTCAGCAAAATTTTACTTATGTGTGATATTAATGATACGGCTCAATAATTCTCCATTCCATTGGATCACCTTTCCTCAGAATGGGTGCAAATATGAACCTCATCTAGTCATCCATTTATTGAAACATCTCAAATGGTATGCTGTCCAATTTGTGGAGTCTTGTGCTTCACCAATGCCTTCAGTGTACCGTGGACTTCTTTCAATACCATCAGTTCTTGATACTATTCTACCTCATGAAATTGTTGAACAACAACCAATTCATCTTGGTACTGTGATTCTGTATATTCTTTCTTTGATGCTTCCTGAACTGGTCAATATTTTACTTGTAGAATAATCCTTCAATTTTCCAACTTAAAGTTTTAATTTTGTCTTTAGTTCTTTTAGCTGGAGAAATGCTGAGCATGTTCTTCCCTTTTGGTTTTCTAACTCCAGGTATTTGCTCATTTCATTATAATACTTTACTTTGTCTTCTTGAGCCACCCTTTGAAATCTGTCAGTCAGCTTTTTTATTTCAACATTTCTTCCATCAATTTTAGCTACTTTATCTTCAATAGCATGTTTCAGAGTCTTGTCTAACATCTATTTTTTTTCTTTCTTTCCTGTCTGTTTAATGGCATTTTACTTTCTTCATGTAGGATGTCCTTGATATCATCTCACAACTTGTCTGGTCTTTGGTCACTTGTGTTCTTAAATGTATTCTTGAGATGATTTCTAAATTCAGGTTGAATATCCTTAATATCATAATTTGGCTCTCATAGACTCCTTTTAATTTTCTTCAGTTTCAACTTCACCTTGCGTATGAGCAACTGACAGTCTGTTTCACAGTAAGCCCCAGCCTTGTTCTGAGTAACTATATTGAGTTTCTTCATTGTCTTTTTCCACAGATGCAGTCGATTTGATTCCTGTGTTTGATTTAGCCACATCATGTATAGGTACCCATTTATGTTATTGAAAAGAAAGTATTTGCAACGAATATGTTGTTGGTCTTACAAAATTCTTTCATGTGATCTCTGGTATCATTCTTATCACCAAGGCCATATTTTCCAACTACAAATCCTTCTTTGCTTCCAAGTCTTGCATTCCAATCACCATTATCAATGCATCTTAGTCACATGTTTTATCTATCTCAGACTGCAGAGGTTGGTAAAAAAAAAATCTTCAATTTCTTCTTTAGCTTTAATGGTTGGTGTATAAATTTGAGTAATAATTATATTAACTGGTCTTCCTTTTAGGATTGTGATGCTGGCACAGGACTGGCCAGTGTTTTGTTCTGTTGTACATTGGGTCACTAGTTGGAGCTGACTCAATGGCACCTAATAACAATAACAACAGCAACATATTCTACCACTGACAGCTTTGTATTTCAGGATAGATCTTGGAAAGTTCTTTTTGATGATGAACATGAAGTCATTCCTCTTCAAATTGTCATTTCCAACATATGCTTATCATATGTTGATATGTAGAACATATGGTTACCCAATTCAAATTAGCCAATGCCAATCTATTACAGCTCATTAATGCCTTGAATATAGATCTTCAGGTGTTCCATTTCATTTCTGATGACTTCCAATTTTTCTAAATTCATACTTCATACATTCCATATTACAATTATTAATGGATGTTTGCAGCTATTGCCTCTCATTTTGAGTTGTGCCACCTCAGCAGATGAAGGTCCAGAAAATCTACTCCATCCACACCATTAAGGTCAACTCAATTTTAAGAACGTAGTTTTCCCCAGTTGTATTTTGAGTGCCTTCCAACCTGAGGGGCTCATGTTCCAGCACTGTATCAGATGCTTGTATTCATAACATTTTCACTGGCCAATTTTTGGGAAGTAGATACCTGGCCCTTTCTTCCTAGTGTGTCTTAGTTGACAGTGCTGCTGACAACTGTCTACCATAAGTGACCCTGATGGTATTTGAAATACCAATAGTATAGCTTCTAGCATCCCACCAACATACAAGCCACCACAGTAAGACAAACTGACAGATGAGTAGTGAACTTCTTGTGATAACCATAATATTTTTCTTAATTCTTCAGGTTCTGAAGAATTTCATTGATTAAAGTGATATGACTATTTTAAAAATTTAAAAATGACTGTAAAGTAACCAGCTGTAATAAGGAAATGTTCTTATTTAAATATGGAGAATATTAGAGGGAGAAATGTGTTTGTCATCATGAGAAGTTTTTTTTTTTTTTTTTGAGTGATTGCTTGCTTATTCTTTTCTTAATGTCTAAGGAACTTTTTCCTCTATATTTAAAATAGGGCTTCCTTTTTGGTGACAGATATTGTGATAAGGGGAAATGATTCATTTATTTGAAAACTAGGGCAATAAAAGATTCAATTCACCACAAGGTTGGCTGCTAAATTTAATATAATCCCATTTGTTTAAATGTGTGTATTTTAGCTGACAATACTTTGTGACATATATGGAGTATAACAATTCATTTATTGTTTCTGCTATAGTAACTGCATCATAAATTATCATTAAAATCCATCTAAATCTCAGTAAGAAATCATCTTTGGCATACTAATCTGTATTCTATTAATAGACAATTTTCAAGTCTAGTATAAATTTTCTGCTTTCATTTTCA
Source organism: Orycteropus afer afer (assembly GCF_000298275.1). Taxonomy (NCBI): domain Eukaryota; kingdom Metazoa; phylum Chordata; class Mammalia; order Tubulidentata; family Orycteropodidae; genus Orycteropus; species Orycteropus afer. The sequence goes on along the minus strand of NW_006921689.1, from coordinate 2,677,911 downwards.
TAATACCCATACAAGCTCCAAACATCCCTGAGATTTATATGAAAACTTTCTTTTAGCTGGATCACCACAAAGATGGTTCCTAGGAGGTGGAGATCAAATACATCTCAAGTGCCCAACTTTTTCAAACTGCTTTACCACTCCATCATCTTGTAACATCAACTACTTCTCCTCTCCTCCATACTCTCTCTCCCATCTTTGTATTCTACAATTCACTGCAATGTCTTACTGAACTCATGAACCATTGAGGAAATGGCTCACACTGTTGTGGAGGCTGGCAAGTCCCAAATCTGTGGGACCAGGCATCAGTCTGAAAGCCTCTCCCAACTTACACAGCTTTAGTGGCTAATGAATCCAAATTGGCTAATCAGACACTGCCAGCTTGCAAGGCTGCTTTTGTTGCTGTTATGTGTAAGAGAGTTGGCTCCAACTCATAGCAACCTATGTACAACAGAATGAAACACTGCCTCATTCTTCACCATTCTTATAATCCTTGCTGTGCTTGAGCCCATCATTGCAGCCACTGTGTCAATGTATTACATTGAGGGTCTTCCCCTTTTTCACTGACTCACTACTTTGCCAAGCATAGAGGCTTAGATTTATAAGACATCACAAAATGGAGGACTATGGCTGAAAAGACCATATTAAGTAATTTACTGCACCACAAAATCCTAGTGCCCTTTTAAATATAGACATTATTTAATAGTTTAGTACTCCAAAATACAAGAGTGCATTAGGTTCATACTCTTATTTAGCTATAAACATAGAGTATTAAAATTTCAATTATGTAAAATTTGAACTAATCTAATTTTGATTTTTTTATTTTTGATATTGATTTAAACTTATGCATTTTAATAAATAAATATGACTAATAAGATAATAGGAGCTCTGGTAGTGTAGTGCCTAAGGCACTTGACTGCTAACCAGAAGGCTAGCAGTTCAAACTCACCAGTCACTCCTCGGAAGGAAGATGGGGCAATTTACTTCCATAGTGATACTGCCTCGGAAACCCAAGGAGGAGTCGCTATGAGTCGTGTCTGACTCAACAGCACACAACAACAACAACATATAAGATGATAGAGTCAGAATAGATAGCTAACTGTGGAATAGAGCTCCGGTGGCAAAAACAGTTAAGTGCTATGTTGCTAACCAAAAGGCTGGTGGTTTTAACCTACCTAGTGGCCTCATGGGAAAAAGTCCTGGTGATCTGCTTCCATAAAAATCACAGTCAAGAAAATCTTCTGGAGAAGTTCTACTCTGTTAGATGAAGTCACTATGAGTTCAAAACACTCCATAGCACCTATCTACAACAACAGCAATAATTCAGGGAAATAATAAAGCATACTCTAAGGACATTGTAATTTAAAAAGTGAGGTCCAAGTACAGAAAAAGGCAGCAGATAAACCAGAGAGAGAGAGAGAAGGAAGGAGGCTGAAAACAGATTCTGACAATGTAAGAATTAAGAAAATGAGAAAAGATAGCACTTCAAATCATTGGTGAAAAGATACCTTTAAACACAAATAGCACAAACATAAAAATATTGAAAGAAAATACAGATGAACATCTATAAAATCTTTTGATGGGGTAAGTAGAAATCAAAAAAGAAAAAAATTCTTAGAAATTACTCTCTCAAAGTTTAAATATCTGATGTGCAAAGCATTATCAATTTAAATATTTAAAGATTTTTTAAAAGACACAAACATATCAATATAATGGGCCAAACAATTCACAAAAGAAGAAATATAAATAATGAACATAAAGAAAATGTTCAAACTGACTAATAATTTAACTGAAATTGAAAACAGTAATGTGCTTTTATTGTTATCAAGTTGGCAAAATGGAAGAGAAAAGGAAAGAGGGAAAGAAGCAACGGATTGAGGGAAGGAAGGAGGGAGGGAAGAGGAAGTAAGAACGTACAAGGGAGAAGGAGGTAAAGAGGACAAAAGGAAGAAAGGGAAGAATGAAGGAAGGAAAGAGAAGAAAGGGATATATGATGGAAGGAAAGGGAGTAAAACATGGAGTTGTTTTTTTACTGAAATTGGTCCCTTTTGTTTAATTGCTCACAGGCATCACTTGAGAACTTCAGATATCATATATACATAGGCCAGAAAGCATCACAATGTGGCAAGAACCCATGAATATTTGCACAGGAGGTTCCAGGCATTTCAATGCTTTGCTTGTCCTTGCAATTACATGGATTAGTGCAGCTTGATATCGAGTAGTATCTCTGCTTCTTGTCAGTCTGATCTGACAGTCCAATCATTTGTGTTATTTCAATGGGATAACAAGAGATGTTATGATAGTAAGAGTGGCCTTGGTAATAGATATAAACATCTTAGTTGGGGAAACCTGTTGTTCAGGTGAGTTGCATACCAGTCCTTTAAACATCTATAAACTTTGTAGGAAATTGAGATCTTGTGTAAGGCTTAGTAATAAGGGCAAGAGAAACCACTGTTCACAGCTATCTTGTTGCTAGGCAATCCAAAGAGAACGTTTTAGCTGTTCTCCATCAGACGATTTTGACTGTCTCTGTTTATACATGAGCTCTACTTTTGTATTATGCAAGGCAATAAGGTCATTGATGACCCCAAAATACCTAGTTATTAGCAAACGGTACTTTCAGCAATTTAAATTGCCTTCACTTTCCAGCTTTCTCAGACATATGCATTCTTATGAGTGCAGATGAATGTGAAGCACTAAAATCATAGTCCACTACAAATAAATGCTGGACTTTTTAAATCCGTAAGTTTATAATGTTAAATTAAATGTGGAAACTTTAGGGCCATTTTTTCTTCAAATCATTTTAATTCCCCAATTGCTATCTTCTCTCCTCTGGGGCTCGATTATGTTTATTCTGAACCTTCTGATATTTTTCCCACAGCTTACTCAGGCTCTATTCACTTTTTTTCTCTTCCTTTTTTCCTTTATTCTTCAGATTATAGGTTTTCAATTGATCAATATTTAAGTTTACTGAGGATCTTCTCTCTTCTCCATCCTACTACTGAGTCCATCTAGAACTTTTTTTTTTTTTCAGGTTATAGTATTTTGAGTTCTAAAATTGCAGGTCAAGTAATTTTGATTTATTATGGACATTGTGAATTTACATTATGTAACTCTGAGTTCTGTTATATTCCTCTGGGGAATGTTGCTGTTAGCTGTTTTGTTTTGTTTTGTTTTGTTTTCCAGGCAACCAACCCAGCTACATTAGTTCTCTGTCACCTTCTGTGAGTGATAATTTGAATTTCACATCAGTTTTCTAAGTCTTCATTATGCCAGCTCAGATCTATTCCAAGTGTATGGTCATAAATGAAAGGAAAGGATTCCATTCTTGGGTTCCCTACCTTCCAGGATTCCCTTCCATACTGCATTATACAGAGACCACTCTTCTGGTTACTCTGAGGTTTCCATAGGAGATTTAACTGCTTGCATCACTCTGTGCCTGGGATATGTCAGAGATCCCAGCTATGAGAGAGAAAATCATCTGAAAAAATTATCCCTGTGTGGATCAGTTTTCCAAGTTTTTATCCACCCCATCTCCCACAAGATATGCTTGCTTTTGTTTTCTTTATTGATTCCTCAGGAATTTTAAAAAATATCTTTTGCTGAGTTTATAGTTTTAATCAGTCAGTGACAGGTTGTAGGCAGCTTTTACCACCACACCGGGACCAAACCCTGCCACCAAGCCTGTGCTCTTAAATATTATACTCTGGAGGTTTGGTAGCAGAAAAGACCCTATGAATGTAGACAGTCTTTATTTAAGAACTTGAGAGAAGCTTTGGGGTGTGGGTAGGAACTCAAAATCTTGAAAGGACTGATTTCCAAGTGAATTATATTTTTTAGTGAAATATGAACAGCCATACACAATTTCATACTTACATATTGCAACACAACTGTAAGGACTTTTGTATTTCCTTCTTCAGCCCAAAACATATCCCGATTCCACTGTGACACCATATTCCTCAAGTTTGGATACAGCAGGAGTTAGTAAGTAGTTCACCATATGGTTGCACTGAGTTTTTGATACAGTGGCCTATTCATTAACTAACAAGTATGTAGTGAATGCCAACTATGTGCAAGGCTGTGCTTTTGCACTGGGGATATAGCAGTGAACATCAACCACAGAAAGTATTTCCCCCTATGGAGCTTATATTCTAACATGAGAAAAAGAAGTGGTGATAGCTCTGGACTCCATCACAGAGTGCTGATATCTGTTTGAAAAGCGCTTTTATGGAAAAGAGTGATGTGGTAAAGAAGCTGTAAACAAGCAGAACCTACTTCTCAGAACTCTGTGGTAAAGGATTCTGGATTGGGTATTGGGGGGGTGGGGATAAAATGGACTTTAGAGCTCACAAGTAACCAGGTGAGAAGAACTCAATCTAGATGGTCCTAGAAAAAGGATAGTGACCTGTGGATGGCAGGCAATCAGGAAGAAAGAGGGATCTACAAACCAAAGCAAGGAATAAGAGTCAGAGCTGCTGGGAAACATAATCCAGAAATAAAAGAACATTGTGATTTGATTTTCTTTTAAAAATAGACAAAAATGTGTTCTGTATGTTGCCTTTCTCTCTCCACACACGTTTTCTACTTTTTTTTTTTCCAATCATGCAATAAGGATCATTAAATAGTCTCATGCATTTAAAATATTACAAATTCATCTCCTCTCCTTTCTTAGTTCTACAGCTTTATTTCTGGATCTCATGATTTCCTGCTTACAAGAGCTCTGGTGGAATAGTGCCTAAGGCACTTGACTGCTAACCAGAATGCTGGTGGTTCAAACCCAGCAGCCACTCCTCGGAAGGAAGGTTGGGCAATCAACTTCCATAGCAATAGCACCTCGGAAACCCAAGGAGGGGTTGCTATGAGTCAGGTTTGACTCGACGGCAATGAGAGAGAGTGTCATGGTTTCCTGCTTGGGATTTCTTAACAACCTACAAAATATATCCCTAAACTACATCCTCTATGTTGAGCCTGAGTATTTTTTATAGAACATTAATAGCTTCAAAATGCTAATCTGTTTAAAGGTTATTAATTTCTTCTTAATGTCTATAGAGTAAGGTTTATATTTAGCAATATGAAAAGTCCTCCTTCTATGATTTTCCAAGATCTCATCATGGCAAAATAGTTACTGATCCTGCCACCAGGAAATTGGTCCACGCCTTCATTAAAAGCCAAATTATAATATATACAGATTTCTACCATGTCACTTTGATATACTTATTTGCATACTAGTATGTTTCTCTCTACTAGACTATGATTTCTTTGAAAAAATTAATTGCATATTCTGCCTCCAGTACTTGATCAGATAAATTATAGATCCCAATTCAATTTTTGTGAATGGGCAAATGCATTAATAATCTATGTATTTATGTTATATGTAAATGATCTTCTATCTTTATAATTCCTCATTAACTTATTGCAAATTTTTTTGTATTTCAAATGACTAGCCACACATTACAAATCAGTGGATAAAGTTTGGAGTCTACATTAAGTGTTTTTGGCATAATTGTCTTCAAAAACTTTTGAAAAAACATGAAATTATATATATATATATATATATATATATATATAACTTATAACATGTCAAAATGAATTATAGATGGAATACATATTCACATGTTGAAGGTAAAAGCATAAAGATAGTATGAGACATTGTTAAATACATTTCTGAGATCCAGACATGAAGTATTTATGGCTTTTCTTTGATCCACCAATCAATCCAAAGAGGAAATGAAACCATCTAACTTGCTGTTAGGGAACCAATGGATGAACACTCCCTCTTGGCTGAAAGTTCACAAACTATTTCAGGGTCCATTTTGCAAATCATCAAGGGATCAGAGTCAAGTGGACCTATGTATAATTTTCATAATTCAATTTGTCTGTGATATTGAAAATCAAGATATTTTTCCTAATCCAGAATTTTGAAGCAAATTTTCATCACAGTGATCTCATCAACACATCTACAATTTTCAGGAGACTGAGATATAACTCATTTGAACTAGACTGGAAGTGTACTTTTCTTAAAGCAATTTTAAGTACTATCTAACACGTTTTCAATTTCAGCTTGATGGTATCCAATTTCTATTTGTATTTCTTAATTTGGCTATTATCCTATCTCATGAAATAAAAAAAAATTAAAAGGTAAGATTTTCAAGGATAAAAATATATACTCTCAATATTTGTCAACAAACTGAGATTCCTTTTCAGTTACTTAATTTGTTTTCACAAGCAAGAAATGCAATTTTCAGGCAAATTTTACTTTTGCTGAAATACTTATAGGTAACTTTTACTACCAGTGGTCTCCAGAGAGCATTATGTCTTGTCTACTTATCCCATTGCAACTCAAACTAGGCTGAATCATTTCTCACTCATGACAACCACATGTGCTATAGAACATATATCCAACAGAATTTTCTTGACTGTCATTATTATGTTGTTGTTATGTGCCATCGAGTCGGCCCCGACTCATAGCGACCCCTCCTTGGGTTTCCAAGGCAGTATCACTACGGAAGTAGGATTGCCCAACCTTCCTTCCGAGGAGTGGCTGGTGGGTTTGAACCGCCAGCCTTCTGGTTAGCAGTCAAGTGCTTTAGCCACTATGCTACATTATGGAAGCAGATTAGAAAGCTTTTCTTCCATAGTATCACTTGGATGGGGTAGAGCCATTTCTGAAAACTGGGGTCCCAGATTAAAATAAGAATGAGATGCATTTTCTCTTCAGTAAGGAAGAGAGTAGTAGGAATAAACATAATATGTATGTTTATATGTGGAAGGAAGAAAAGTTTGGAAATGTGAGGTAATGTGGTAAAACTTGGTGTATTCAAAGAAGTTCTATGCAGTTGTCAATGGAAGCTCTTTTCATTGCAAGCTGTGATGGCATTTTGAAGTGCCTAACCTCCTGAAGACTGTTTTCCTGCGGAACTATGCCATGAAATTATGAAATCTCTTCTAAAAATAAGAATTCTTGATATTCTTATGAGTCACTAAATAATAGTCTCAAAAATTGTTATAAATATGGCACATTAGGATGGCTATGAATGGAGAAATTATCCTCAGGTAAATGTTTGCCTCTTTCTGATGTAATGAGACAGATCTAAAACACTTTCTTCCTTTACCTGGTCCTTACTGCCTGCTTTGATCAATGTAAAACTTGCTGTCATATTCACTATACCAAACAACAGCATCTGATAAATCAAAAGCATAAAGAAGGATTTCAAGAGAAATCAGTTAAACGGCAAAAGATTTGCAGATAAGGTGTTTTCAAACCCGTGAGATGAATCCTAAAGCTGACCATCAAAAAGTGGGAAAGAACGAAATTGTTTGATGAAGATGAGATTAGTGTGCCTGAAATATGAAACTGAAAAACTGAGTAACAGTGAATTTAATGACTTGAAAAATTTGCATATATTTCTAGATTGATATAATGCCCTGACATTTTAAATATTTAAAGATTTTTTAAAAGACTGCCTCCAGCCCTTTTCATGAACCGTTCCTCCCAAAGCACCCACCACCTCTCTCCTGGGTTCAATAATTCACTTCGGTGGCCACACAGAACTCACAGATTACGTTGTGTATTAGGGAAGTACCAGGCTACAATTCAAGCTTAAGGAAAATGCTCAGTCTCTCTTCCAGCCCACAGTCTCTCTCCCAACAGTGATTGTCCCTCGGTGTCTCACTCAGCAATGTGTGTCTCTTGCGTCTCTTTCCCATCAGCACACATCTCTTTCCCAGCAGCACGTGTCTCTTTCAGCAGCACGTCTTCCTCAACCAGCAGTCAGAGAGAGACTTCTTCTGCCTCTAGGAGGCCTCCTTTTGAGCCTGGCAGAGTGGCCAAACTAACCAATCATAACATCAGAATTCTAAGTACCTGAGAGAGAGCAGGAACCTCCCAGAACATTACTTTGTGTTGCACCCAATAGAAATACCCCAGGTGGATAACTTTTGCAATCAGGAAGTCCTCAGTTGCTCACAGCAAATTCCACCACAGAGTTTACAAAGACTTATGGCTAGAAAAGCCACACTAAGTAATTTACTACACCGCAGTACTAGTCTCAGGAGAAGGACATGCTTGGTAAAGTAGAAGGCCAAAAAAAGAGGAAGACTTTCAACAAGATAAACTGACACAGTGGCTGCAACAAAAGTCTCAAGTATAACAATGATTGATAGATCTGGGAAGTGTTTGATTTTATTATACATAGGAGTTGTTTTGAATCAGCTGACTCAATGGCACCTAACCACATAGCAACTTTCCTTATTGTCAGGTAGCAAAGCATCAGCTGTGTTTGTTTTCCACACTATATTTAGCTACAAGTCTTTTAATAACATCTTATTATTTTGTGCACAAAAAAACTAGTCTCAGAACATCTGTCCCAATTTCTCCATATCCCTAGCACTGATCTTTGTATCAGTAAAGGTACAGAAATGATGGTGACTATGACTTCTTCAGCTTAATCTAAGGAAAAAGCTTTGGCACAGCATTCATTCATTCACTCTTTCTTTCTATCACTCCACAATTGATAAATGAAGGTCCATGAGTTGCACCAATGGTGGTGTTAGAATGATGAAAAACAGAAAAGAGTTGCCTGATGACAGTTGTGATAAGTATCACAGGGGTGAGTGTGCATGCTGGGTAAGCACAGAAAATAGGAACTGACCGGACAGAGGAGACTTGAGAAAAGATTCTAATTCTAAATTAAAATAAGAATATAAGGAGGAGGAATAACGTTTTGCATAGAGGGAACAGAAAATATTTCACAACAGGAATATGTCACCATCAAAAAACTGAAAATGTATCCGTGCAGCTGTAACACAGAGAATGTGGGGAGCATAGCAAAGTTTCCTAGCTGGTCCCCAAGATTCCTTTTCCTTTTAAGCTCAATCATTCTTAGGGTTATTTCTGGTCATACGGTTGAAGTCTCGCTAATGAAATGAGCAGACATAAACTGTGTTACTTCCAAGTCAAGGATCTTAAGAAGAAGTTGTAAGGCTTCAAATTCTTTCCGTTCCCTTAGTTGGATAATGATGATTGCAAGGCTTTAAGATTGGCACCCCAAACTATAAGAGGAAAAACTTCGGTTCCTTAATTAAGGAAAGGGAAGAGGGGCATTAGCCAATCAGAGAACCATTCCGGACTATTGCAACCTAAAAAAAAAGGAAAACAAAAAAGCTTCTACCTTACCTGATCCATTATACATTTTGATGTTTATTTGTTACTGCAGTTTAGCTTAAAATAACTAATATAGAAGTATACAACTTAAAGTAGGTTGCTTCCTTGACTTAAATATATGGCATTAGGTGGCAATAAAATATATAACAGGCCTGAAAACTGGAGGCCTATGCTGCTGTTGTTGTTGTTGTTGTTGTTGTTGTTGTTTGTTGCCATCAAGTTGGCTCCAACTCACAGTGACTCTATGTACAACAGAGCAAAATGCTGCCCGGTCCTGAGCCAGCCTCACAATCCTTGCTATATACCTGAACCCATCGTTGCAGCCACTGTATCAATCCATTTTGTTGAGGGCCTTCCCCTTTATTGCTGACCCTCCACTTTACCAAGCATGATATCCCTCTCCAGGGAATGGTCTTTTCTGGTAACATGACCAAAGTAGGTGAGACAAAGTCTCACTTTCAGCTGCACTTCCTCCAGGACAGATTTGTTCTTTCTTCTGGCAATCCATGGTACTTTCAATATTTTCCAACACCACAAGTCAAAAGCATCAACTCTTCTTCAGTCTCCCTTATTAATTGTCCAGCTTTTGCATGCATATGAAGTGATTGAAAATACCATTGCTTGGGTTAGGTACATCTTAGTTTTCAAAGAGATATCTTTACTCTTCAGTACTTTAATGAGGTCTTTTACAGCAGATTTGCCCAGTGCAATACGTCATCTAATTTCTTGACTGCTGCTTCCATTGGTATTGATTGTGGAAACAAGTAATATTAAATCTTTGACAACTTCAATCTTTTCTCCATTTATCATGATACTGTTTACTGGTCCGGTTGTTTTCTTTATGTTGAGATGTAATCCATACTGCAAACTGCAGTCTATAATCCTTATCAATAAGTGCTTCAAGTCAACTTTCAGCAAGCAAAGTTGTGTCATCTGCTTTTCGCAGGTTGTTAATGAGACTTCCTCCAATCTTGATGCCATGCTCTTCTTCATATAGTCCATCTTCTTGGATTATTTGTTCAGCACACAGATTGAATAAGTATGGTGCAAGGATACAACCATGACACACTCTCTTCTTGATTTTAAACCATGCAGTATCCCCTTGTTCTGTTTGAATGACCACCTCCTGGTTTATGTACAGGTTCCTCATGCACACAATTAAGTGTTCTGGAATTCACATTTTTCTCAATGTTATCCACCATTTGTGATGATTCACAAAGTCAAATGCTTTTCCATAATCAATAAAACATAAATAAACATCTTTCTGGTATTTGATGCTTTCAACCAAGATCCATCTGACATCAGCAATGATATCCCTCATTCCACATCCTCTTCCAAATCCAGGTTGCATTTCTTGAAGTTCTCTGTCAATATATTGCTCTAAGCATTTTTCAATTACCTTCAGCAAAATTTTACTTGCATGTGACATAAACTATATTAGTCAATAATTTCCACATACTGTTGGATCACCTTTCTTTAGAATGGATACAAATATGGATCTTTTCCTGTCAGTTGGTCAGGTATCTTTCTTCTTAGCATAGACAAGTAAATATCTGCACCATGGCAACCGTTTTTTGAAATATCTCAATGGGTATTCCATCAATTCCTGGAGACTTGTTCTTCACCAGTTCCTTCAGTGCAGCTTTGACTTCTTCCTTCAATACCATTGGTTCTTGATCATATGCCACCTCCTGAAATAAATGAATATCAACCAATTATTTTTGGTACAGTGACTGTGTATTCCTTCCATCTTCTTTTGATATTTTCTGCATCATTCAATATTCTGCCCATAGAACCTTTCAATATTGCAACTCGAGTCTGGAATTTTTTCTTCAGTTCTTTCAGCATGAGAAATGCCAAGTGTGTTCTTCCTTTCTGGTTTTCTAATTCCAGGTCTTTGCACATTTCATTATAATAATTGACTTTGTCTGCTTGAGCTGCTCTTTGAAATCTTCTGTTCAGCTCTTTCATCTTGTCATTTCTTCCATTTGCTTTAGCTACGCTCCATTCCAGAGCACGATTCAGAGTCTCTTCTGACATCCATTTGGTCTTTTCTTCATTTCCTGTCTTTTTAATGACCTTTTGCTTTCTTCATGGATGATGTTCTTGATGTCATCCCACAATTCCTCTGGTTTCAGTAATTGGTGTTCAATTCATCAAACGTATTCTCTAGGTGATGTCTAAATTCAGGAGGGATATAATCAGGGTCATATTTTGACTCTCGTGGACTTGTTTTAATTGTCTTCATCTTCAACTTGAACTTGCATATGAGCAGTTGATGGTCTGTTCCACAGTCAGCTCCTGGCGTTGTTTTGCTTGAAGATATTGAGTGTCTCCATCACCTCTTTGCACAAATGTAGTCAATCTGACTCCTGTGTACTCCATCTGGTGAAGTCCACATGTATAGCCACCATTTATGTTGTTGAATAACATATTTGCAAAGAACAAGTACTTGGTCTTGCAAAATTCTACGGTGCAGCAACATTTTTATCACCAAGGCCATATTTTCCAACTACTGGTGATTGTTCTTCATTCCCAGCTTTTGCGTTCCAATCACCAGTGATAATCAACATATCTTGATTGAATGTTTGGTCAGTATCAGACTGCAGAAGTTGGTAAAAATCTTCAATTTCCTCGTCTTTGGCTTTGGTGGTTGGTGAGGAAATTTGAACAATAATAATATTAACTGGTCTTCCTTGTAGGTGTATGGATATTCTCCTATCACTGATAGCACTGTACTTCAGGATAGATCTTGAAACATCCTTTGTGATGATGAGTGCCACACCATTCCTCTTCAACTTGTCATTCCCAACATAGTAAATCATATGGTTATCTCATTCAAAATGGCCAAAACCAGTCCATTTTAGCTTACTAATGCCTAGGATACCAATCTTTATGTGTTCCATTTTGTTTTGACCACTTCCAAATTTTTCCTAGAGTAATGCTTTGTATATTCCATGTTCCAATTATTAATAGATGTTTGAAGCTCTTTCTTCTCATTTTGAGTTGTGGTACATCAGCAAACAGAGGTCCCAAAAGCTTTACTCCATCCACATGATTAAGGTTGACTCTTCTCTGAGGAGTCAGGTCTTCCCCAGTCATGTTTTGAGTTCCTTTTGATCTGAGGGGCTCATCTTCCAGCACTACATCAGACAGTGTTTCAGGACTATTCATAAAGCTTTCCAATTATATATCAGATAGTGTTTCACTGCTATTTACAAGGTTTTCACTGGCAAATTCTTTGACAAATGGATGGCCCCTTCCTTCTTCTGGGTCTCTTAGTCTTGAAGCTGTACTGAAACCTGTCCAGCATGGGTGACCCTGCTGGTAATTGAAATATCAGTGGCAGAACATCCATCCTCACAGCAACACACAAGCCACCACAGTATGACAAACTGACAGATGAGTAGTGGAGGCCTATACTAGGTGATGGAAAATTTTTTGAAGAAAATGTTGCTTACAGTAACTAGGAGGGCAGACTATATGCCTGTTGTTGTTGTTAGGTGCTATTGAGTCACCTCTGACTCATAGGGACCCTATGTACAACAGAACAGAAACATTGCCCAGCCCTGCACCAGCCTCACAATCCTTGCTATACTTGAGCCCATCATTGCAGCCACCGTGTCAGTCCATCTCATTGAGGGTTTGCTCTTTTTCTCTGACCCTCTGCTTCACCAAGCATAATATCCTTCTCCAGGAAATGATCCCTTCTGACTACATGAACAAAGTAAGTGAGATGAAGTGTGAACATTCTCGTTTCCAAGGAATATTCACAATAACTTTTCTAGAATTCCCATTCCTTCTAAGGCTATGTATAATTTGGTATGATCCACACAGTCAGATACCTTTGCATAGTTGATAAAAGACAAGTAAATATTTTTCTGATATTCCTTGCTTTCAACCAAGATCTGTCTGACATCAGCAATAATATCCTTCATTGCATGTCCTCTTCTGAATGCAGCTTGCATATCTGGAAGTTCTCTGTCAATATACTGCTGCAACTGTTTTTTAATTCCTTCTGCAAGATTGTATTTGCATGTGATATTAATGATAATTTCCACACTGTTGGATCACCTTTCTTTGCAATGGGCAAAATACGGATCTCTTCCAGTGAGTTGGCCTCCAAATTTCTTGACTTAGATGAGTGAGTGATTACAATGTTGCATCTGTTTGTTGAAACATCTCAATGTGTATTCCATCAGTTCCTGTTTTTGGCCAATTCCCTCTATGCAGTTTGGACTTGTTTTTTTATAATACCATTTGTTCTTGATCATATGCTTCTTCCTGAAATAGTTGAACACCTATTAGTTCTTTTTGGTATGGTGATTCTGTGCATTCTTTTCATCTTCTTTCAATGCTTCCTGCATCATTCAGTATTTTGCATATTGTTGTTGTTGTTGTTGTTATGTGCCGTCGAGTCAGCCCTGACTCATAGCGACCCCTCCTTGGGTTTCCGAGGCAGTATCACTACGGAAGTAGGATTGCCCAACCTTCCTTCCGAGGAGTGGCTGGTGGGTTTGAACCGCCAGCCTTCTGGTTAGCAGTCAAGTGCCTTAGCCACTATGCTACCAGAGCTCCCATTTTGCATATGGAATCCTTCAATATTGAAGGATTTTGCATATGGAATCCTTCAATATTGCAATTTGACACTAAAATTTTTTCTTCAATTCTCTCAGCTTGAGAAATGCTAAGCATGCTCTTCCCTTTTGGTTTTCTAACTCCAGGTCTTTGCACTTTTCATTACAATACTTCATCTTCTTGAGCTGCCTTTTGAAATCTTCTGTTAAACTCTTTTATCTCATCATTTCTTCCACTCACTTTAGCTATTCTCCATTCAAAAGCAAGTTTCAGAGTCTCTTCTGATATCCATTTTGGTCTTTTCTTCCTTTAGTGTCTTTTTAATGACCACTTTCTTTCTTTCTTATTGTGATTTGGGTGAAAGTTTACAGAATAAACTCCTTTTCCATACAGCAATCCATACACATTTTGTTTCATGACATTGATTGCATTGCCATAATGTAACAGCTGTCTTCCGACTTACTCCCTGTGGTTATCTTTTGCCTGTGTCCTTCTTTTCTATGTGTTCTTGCCCTCTCAGCTATCTCCCTAAGCAAATGTAGCCCTTCTGATCTCCCATGATTGATTGTTCTAAAGAGTGTACCTACCTGGTGTAAATGTTCACCTTATATGCCTGCCTATTTTTGGCTTGAAGTCATGTGAGGGAGTTCAATTCCAGGCCTGGAGAGTGAGTAGGGACCATAGTCTCAGGGGTTTCACCAGTCTCTATAAACCAGTAAGACTGTTTTTTTAATATTTTGAGTTTTGTTCCACATTTTTCTCCCACACCATCCAGGATCTCCTCTTTTGATAACTTTCCTAGTGGTTGACAGTGGTAGCCAGACACCACCTAATTCTTCTGGTCTCAAGGTCATGTAGGCTGAGATTTGCACAATTGACTTGTCCCTTGGATGAAGTGTTTCCATGCATCTTTGGTTTTCTTCTTTCTTCTTTGCTCTGGACAAGAAAAAACCAATTGTTGCTTCTAGATAGCCATTTGCAAGCTTTTAAGATTCCAGTCACTACTCACCAAAGTAGGTTGTAGAACAATGTTTTTGTGTAGTATGTTATGCCAACTGAACTTGATGTCCCCTGTGACCATCAGCCAGAGCCCACAGGTCCAACAAACTCACCTTATCAGGCTGGTTGGCTGCAGCTAACAAGTTATCATAACTTTGTCCCATATTAGTTCTATTTATATAGGCATTCTTATGACACATACAAATACTTATGTAAAAATATAATCTGCCAAACTTATGTATAATAATGAGTTTTTCCCTTTTGCCTAGATATACCTGATCTTTCAGCCTGTCTACCTATGTATCTACCCCTAGAATAATCTTTGTTATTACTGATAATGGAGTATTGCATATGTCAAAGTGTTTATCTTTGTTGTCTATATATCTTGTGCACATCTCTGTGCCTTCTTTTTCCTTAGTATTATTGTGTTGGTCACTCTCTTGTGGTATATTGCCTTTCCCTTCACCCAAATCAATACTTGTCTCTTATCCATCTAGAAATTTTCCCTCCCCATCCCCACCCCCAATCCTTAGTAACTAACAAAGAAAGTCTCTTCTGTATATAAACCTGTCCTTGACGTTTTAAAATAGTGGACTACTACAATATTTGTCTTTCTGTGATTTTGTTTCACTCAGCATAAAGTCCTCCAAGTTCATCCACTTTATGCAGTGTTTTGTGCATTCTACTTTATTCTTTAGTATTGCATAGTATACCATTATGTGTATGTATCATAGATTTGTTATCTGTTCCTCTGTTGATAGCTTAGGTTGTTTCTATCTCCTTCGTATTATGAATAGTGCTGCAATGAGCAAGGGTGTGCACTTATCTATCTGTGTCCTGCCTCTCACTTTTTAAGGATATATACCTAGTAATGGGATTTCTGGATCAAATGGTATTTCTATTTCCACCTTTTTGAGGAATCACTGTACTGATTTCCACAATGGTTGTGTCATTTTACAGTCCCACTGGCAGTGACTGAGAGTCCCAGTCTCTCCACATTCTTACCATAATTTGTTATTTTCTGTCTTTTTGAACTTTGTCATTAGTGCTGGGGTGAGATGGTATCTCATTGTTGTTTTTATTTGCATCTCTCTAATGGCTAATGATCGCTAACATTTCTTCATGTGTTTGTTGGCCACCTGAATAACTTCTTTGGTGAAGTGCCTGTTCATGTCTTCTGCCCTTTTTTTATTTGGATTGTTTGTTGTTTTGATGTTGAGGTATTGGAGTTTTCTATAAATTTTGGAGATAAGTTCTTTGTTACATATGTCATTGTCGAATATATTTTCCCAGTCTGTAGATTCTTTTTTCACCCTTTTGGAGAAGTCTTTTGATGCACATGAGAACTTAATTTTTAGACTCTCTCAATCATCTAGTTTATCTTCTGTTCTTTGTATATTTGGGATTATGCTTCATATTCTATTTGTACCATAAATTAGGGCTCTTAAGTTTACACTATTTTTTCCTTGATGAACTTTATAGTTTTAGGTTTCACAATTAAGTCTTTGATCTATCTGGAGTTAGACTTTGTGTCTGCTGTGAGGTATGGATATTGTTTCATTTTTTCTGCAAATTAGTATCCAGTTTTGCCAGCACTATTTGTTAAAGAGACTATCTCTTCCCCATTGAATGGATTTCAGCCTTTTGTCAAAGATCTGCTGACCATAAGTCATTTGCTTTCTGTATATATGATGTTTTCGATATCATCCCATAAGTTGTCTGGTTTTCAGTCCTCAGTGCTCAGTGCATCACATCTATCAAATCTTCAGATGGTCTCTGAATCCAGGTTGGATATAATCAAGGTCAATTTTGGCTTTCATGGACTTTTAAAATTTTCTTCAGCTTTAACTTGAACTTAACTATGAGCAATTGATGATCTGTTTCACAGTCAGCTCCTGGTCCTATTTTGGCTGAAGATGTTGAGCTTCTCTACCACCTCTTTCTATAGATGTAGTCGATCTGATTCCTTTATATTTCATGTGGCAAGATCCACATATATAGTCACCATTTATGTTGTTGGAAAAAAAAGGTATTTGCAATGAAGAAGTCATTGGTCTTACAAAATTCCATCATACTATCTCTGTTGTCATTTCTATCACCAAGACCATATTTTCCAGCTACTGATGATTCTTCTTTGTTTCCAAATTTCACATTCCAATCACAAGCAATCATCAATCATGCATCTTGGCTGCATGTTTGTTCAATTTCAGACTTCAGAAGTTGGTAAGTCTTCAATTTCTTTTTTCATTGGCTTTAATGGTTCATGTGCAAATTTGAATAACAGTGGTATTAACTGGACTTCCTTTTAGGTGTATGGATATTGTTCTATCACTAACAGCATTATACTTCATGATAGATCTTGAAACATTCTTTGTGAGGATGAATGTGATACCATTCCTCTTCAATTTGTCATTCCTGGTATAGTAGGTCATATGATTATATGATTTGAAATACCAGTCAATTTCAGTTCATTAATGCCTAGGATATAGATCTTTATGCATTCCATTTATTTTTTTACAAATCCCACTTTTTCTAAATTCATGCTTCATACACTTCTAATTCTAATCATTGATGGATGTTTGCAGCTGGTTCCCCCTCCCTATTTTGAGTCATGCCCCATCAGCTAATGGAGATTCTGAAAGTTTTACTCCATCCAAGTCATTAAAATTGACTCTACCTTGAAGAGACAGCTCTTCCACAGTTGTATTTTGAGTGCCTTCTGACCTGAGGGACTCATCTTCCAGCACTATACAGACAGTGATTCAGGGCTATTCATAAAGTTTTTCAGTTTACATCAGATACTGTTTCACTGCTTTTCATAAAGTTTTCACTGGCCAAGGTTTTTGAGAAGTATAAGGCTCCTTCCTTCTTCCCAGTCTGTCTTAAGTCTGGAAGCTCTGGTGAAACCTGTCCACTATGAGTGACACTACTGGTATTTGAAATACCAGTGGCATAGCTTCCAGCCTCACAGCAACATGCAAGCCTCCATGTACAATAATAAATTAAGAGACAAGCACCAATGAAAGAAGAGGAAAATGAATCCTGGATAAGAAGAGCTAGTCTAGGGGGAAAAAAAGGAGAAAAAAAAAAAACTTCAAGAGTAGTTACTAATGCATGGGCATGCTTGGAATAAAATGGACCAATGCCTAATGTGTTTTTGAGAAAATTTACTGTGTGTGCTATGTGTGTGTGGTGGGGCAGGGATTCTGAGAGCTAAGCCAGCACATGAAATCAATTCCAGGCCCAAAATGGGACCAGGAACCATAGTCTCGAGGGTTTCAACAGTCTCTACTAGACTGGTAAACATGCTCCTTTTTTATGATTTTGAGTTTTGTTTCACATATTTCTCCCTCTATGTACAGGGTCTCAAATTTTATTCCTTTCCAAGTGGTTGGCATTAGTAGCCAGGTACCATATAGTTTCGTCTGGTCTCAAAGTCATACAGACTGAGGTTTTTATGGTCCATTAGTCCTTGCATTAACTGCTTCCAAGTGTCTTTGATTTTCTTCATTCTTCTTTGCTCCAGACCAGGAAAGACCAATAGTTGTCACTTAGATGGCTGCTTGAAAGCTTTTCAGACATGCCTATTTTCAACATACAAGCTGAAGTTGAAAACAATTAAAACAAGTCCATGAGAGCTAAAATAGGACCTTGATAATACCCCTCCTGAATTTAGGGACCATTTAAAGAATAGATTTGAGGTATTTAACACCAATGACTGAAAAGCAGAGGAATTGTGGAATGACATCAAGACCATCATCCACGAAGAAAGCAAGAAGTCATTAAAAAGAAAACAAAGGAAGAAAAGACTAAATGGATGACAGAAGAGACTCTGAAACTTACCCTTGAGCAGAGAGTAGCTAAAGCAAATGGAAGAAATGACAAGATAAAAGAGCTGAATAGAAGATTTCAAAGACACCTCTAGAAGACAAAACCAATTACTATAATGAAATGTGCAAAAACCTGGAGTTAGAAAAACAAAAGGGAAGAACACACTCAGTATTTCTCAAGCTGAAAGGAAATTAAGTCTCAAGTAGCAATATTAAAAGATTCTATGGGCAAAATATTGAATGATGCATAGAGCATTGAAAGAAGATAGAAGAAATACACAGAGTCACTGTACCAAAAAGAACTGGTCGATCTTCATCCATTTCAGGAAGTGGCATATGATCAAGAACCAATGGAACTGAGGAAAGAAGTCGAAGCTGCACTAAAGCAATTGGTGAAGAACAAGTCTCCAGGAATTGACAGAATACCCATAGAGATGTTTCAACAAATGGATACCCCGCTGGAGGCACTCACTCAGTTATGCCAAGAGATTTGGAAGACAGCTACCTGGCTAACTATAGTAGTTAAGTTTGTGTGTCAACTTGGCTAGGCCTGGTTGAGTGGCTGGGCAGCTGGATGTAGTATTTCCCATGATGATACTAGTAATCAACTCCATAGTGAAATCTACTGTGAGAAGCTTATTAGCTGCTTTTAGGGATGTGGTCTGTTTCCTGTATATAAGGAGAAGCCTTGGGAACAGTCTCTAGCTTATTGTACATTTGAACCCTGCATGTAGCCATATCATTATTCAGTAGGCTGCCCTGCTCTGCTGACCTTGGGACGTTTAATGGTCTTGAATTAATGGCCTGTTGTGTAGTGTGGTAACATCGGGACTGTGCCCTTTTACTTGTCAACCATGGGCTTGTCAGTCTCAGCAGCCAGCAGTTGTCTGAGTGAAGAAAAGCCTCTAACTCCAGTGCGCCAGGAGCAGGAGGCAGAGCTGAAGCCCAAGTTTGAGGGTCTTTCACTCATTGATTTCACCCTAGAACCTAGCACTTTGAACTCTGACTTAAAACCTCCAAACAGTAAGACAAAAAACCCCTGTTTGTTCAAGCATCCCATTTGTGGTTTATTTGTGCCAGATAGACACTAGGTAATCAGTACACCAACTGAATGGAAGAGATACATATTTGTACCCATTCCAAAGAAAGTTGATCCCACCGAATGTGGAAACTATTGAACAATATCATTAATATCACATACAAGTAAAATCTTACTGAAGATAATTCTAAAATGGTTGCAGAAGTATACTGACACAGAACTTCCAGGAATGCAAAAAAGGATGTGGAATGAGGGATATCATTGCTAATGTCAAATGAATCTTTGCTGAAACAAAGAATACCAGAGAGATGTTTACTTATGTTTTATTGACTATACAAAAGCATTCAATTGTGTGGATTGTAAAAATTATGGATAACATTGAAAAGAATGGGGATTCCAGAACACTTGATTGTACTCATGAGGAACCTGTACATATATCAGGAGACTGTCATTCTAACAGAACAAGGATATACTGCATGGTTCAGAATTGAGAAGGGAGTGTGTCAAGGTTGTATCCTTTCACCATATTTATTCAACTTGTATGCTGACCAAATAACTCAAGAAGCTGGATTATATGGAGAAGAATGTGGCATCAGGATTAGAAGAAGACTCACTAACCACCTGCAATATGCAGATGACACAACTTTGTTTTCTGAAAGTGAGGATAATTTGAAGCATTTACTGATGAAGATTACAGTCTGCAATATAGACACTTCAATACAAAGAAAAAAAATCCTCAATAAACAGCTTCATGGTGGATGGAGAAAAGATTGAAGTTGTCAAGGATTTCATATTATTTGGTTCTACAGCCAACACCAGTGGACGCAGCAGTCAAGACATCAGACAATATATTGCATTGGGCAAATCTGCTGCAAAAGACCTCTTTCAAGTGATGGAGAGCAAAGATGTCTTCTTGAAGACTAAGCTGTGCCTAACCCAAGCCATTGTATTTTCAGTTGCTTCTTATGCATGTGAGAGCTGGAGAATGAATAAGGAAGAGTTGATGCTTTTGAGTTGTGGTGTTGAAGAAGAATTCTAAGACTACCATGGTTTGTTAGAAGAACCAACAAATCTGTCTTGAAAGAAGTGCAGCCAGAATGCTCCTTGGAAGCAAAATGGCCAAACTTTGTCTCATCTACTTTGGTCGTATTATAAGAAGAGGCCATTCCCTAGAGAAGCATATCATGCTTGGTAAAGCAGAGGGTCAATGGAGCGAAAGGGCCTCAATGAGATGGATAGACACAGTGGCTGCAACGATAAGCTCAGGTATAGCAGGGATGATGAGGCTGGCACACGACCAAGCAGTGTTTAATTCTGCTGTGTATAGGTTTGCTATGAGTCGGAGACAACTCGACGGCACCTAACAACAACAACAACACAAAGGGGCAAGGAAGCTACATCTTCTGACTTCCTCTAACTACACATGAGGAAGACAGAATCATCTTCAGCAACTCAATGCCTGCTTCTATGAGGCCAGACATGCTGCCACCTTCCAGCCTTCTCATCAACCTTAATATCACCCATTGCTCACATGGCACCCACCAACTCTCTGCTGGGTTCAATAATTTGCTGCAATGGGCACACAGAACTCACAGTTTATGGGTTTTATTAGGGAAGCAACATGCTACAATTCAAGTTCAGGAATGTGCTCAGTCTCTCTCATCCCACTGTCTCTCAGCTGGCCATCTCTCAGCCAACAGTCTCTCTCAGTAGCACATCTCTCTCTCAGAAGTGCATGTTTCTCATGTCTCTCTCTTAGCAGCATTTCTCTCTCAGGTATTTCAGCAGCACATTTCTCTCAGCAGCATGTCTTTCTCAGCCAGCAGTCAGAGAGATTCCTTCTGCCTCTGGGAGGGCTCATTTTGAGCCTGGCAGAGAGGCCAAGCTAACCAATCTCAACATAAGAATTCTATACATCTGAGAGACAGCAAACTTCCCAGAAGATTGTGTTACTCCAGATGGAAGACTTTCACAAGCAGCTACTCAGTTACTGACTGCAAAGTGGTAGTTACAAATATTATGGCTAGAAAATCATATCATGGAATTTCCTACACTGCAAGACCCTGGTTGCTACTTGCCAAAGTAAGACGTAGAACAATATTTTTGTTTACAATGTTATGCCAATTGAGCTTGATGTTCTCCATGACCATGGTCCCTAGCATGCAGACCCAGTGACTTACTCTCTCAAGATGTTTATTGGTGTCTAAGAAGTTATTCTAACTTTGCCCTCTGCTATGCAGTTCAAACCCACCAGCCACTCCTTGGAAGAAAGGTTGGGCAATCTACTCCCATAGTAATGTTGTTGTTGTTGTTAAGTGCTGTTGAGTTGTTTCCGACTCATAGCGACCCCATGCACAGCAGAATGAAACACTGACCAATCCCGCACCAGCCCCACAATCCCTGCTATACTTGAGCCCATCATCGCAGCTACCATGTTAATCCATCTTGTTGAAGGCCTCCCCTTCTTTCCTCCACCCTCCACCCTACCAAGCATGACATCCTTCCCCAGGCAATGGTCCCTTCTTACAACATGACCAAAATAGGTGAGACAAAGTCTGGCCATTCTTGCTTCCAAGGAGCATTCTGGCTGCACTTCCTCC
>NW_006921689.1:2638307-2652810 GCF_000298275.1 Orycteropus afer afer | reverse complement strand
GTTTTAAACACCAGAGGCTCAGCCTCAAAACTCACATCTACATGTCACCACAGTAGGACAAATCGACAGACAAGTTTGTCTTGCTGTTGGAGACCTCTCGTATCATCCCCACCTGGGTCCCTGTGGCTGACTGTACCTCTGTTTGGCTTCCTGGCTTTTAATCCCCTTTTTTCCTGCTCTTCTGGTCTACTGCTTTGGGCATCCCTGAGTTGTTTCTGGGGCCGACTGCTTTTCCAGGTTCCTGGCTTTTATCCCCTTTATCCTGCTCTTCCAGCCTGCTACTCTGGGCAGGCCTGAGTTTCCTCTCCTCACCTAATCCCTTGGGTGGATTGCTCTTCTCTCTGGCTTCCTGGCTTTTAATCGCCTTTCTCTTGCTTTTCCCACCTGCTATTTTGGGCATCCCTGAGTTGTCTCTCCTCACCTATAACCCATAGTGATATCACCTCAGAAATCCAAGGAGGGGTCTCTAAGAGTTGGATCCAACTCAATGGCAATGGGATGTTTAAACTGCAAATGGACATTTTTAAAACACATACAAATACATATGTAGGAATATCATCTGTCAAACATATACATCCATGAGTATATTCCCATTTGCCTATCTATACTTATTTATCTATGTATCCATTTATAGATGAGTATTTACTGTTATGGATAATGCAGTATTGTGTCTGCAATAGTATTGCCTTTATTGTCTGTACCTCTTGTGAACTTCTCCATGTCTTCCTTTTCCTTAGTGATATTGTGCTAGTCACATGCTTTTGTCATATTGCTTTTCCCTTCTCCCATATCAAACCTGTCCTTTAATTATCCATCTATTTTTCTTCCCTTCTCCTCCCCTCCCATCTTTAAAACCAAAAAAAAAAAAGAAAGAAAATTTCTTTCCCCGTGTTAACCTTTCTTTGATTTTTTACAATAATGGATTCATACAAGATTTGTCTCTCTGTAATTGACTTATTTCACTCAGCATAATGTCCTCCAAGTTCATGCATGTTATGAGGTGATTCACTAATTCTTCATTATTCTTTACTGTTGCATAGTATTTCTTTGTGTGTTTGTACATTAGTTAACCATTCATCTGTTGAGGGGTGCTTAAGTTGTTTCCATCTTTTTGCTATTGTAAATAGTTGTGCAATGAATATGAGTATGATAGTTAAAGTTGTATGTCGACTTGTCTAGGCTGTGATTTTAAGTGCTGGATAGCTGGATGTAGTTATTTCCCTTGATGAGGATTCCATGGTGGGGTCCACTGTGAGCACCTAAGTAATTGCCTTTGGGGCGTGACTGCTTCCAGTATATAAGGAAAAGCTATGACAAAGGGCTCTAGATTTTTGGCACATCTGGACCATGACTTTAGTGCCGAGTCTTCATCTCAGTGACCTGCCATGTTACCTCCTGATCCTGGGATTATTTCTCGACTTGAACTAGTGGTCCACAGTGTTTTCCTGCTGATCTTGAGACTGTACAATTTTCCCTATCAATCTTGGGTTCATTATCCTCAGCAGATAGCAGCTGCTCTAGTGAGCTTAGAATGGGAGACAGAGCAGAACCCCAAGGCTGAGGATCCTTCACCCAGCTCCTAGAGCCAGCACTCTGAATTTGGATTTTAACCTCCTAAACTATTTGTTGTTGTTAATGTGCCATCGAGTCAGACCCAACTCATAGTGACCCCTCCTTGGGTTTCCGAGGCAGTATCACTAAGGAAGTAGATTGCCCTATCTTCCTTCTGAGGAGTGGCTGGTGGGTTTGAACCACCAGGCTTCTGGTTAACAGTCAAGTGCCTTAGGCACTAAGCTACCAGAGCTCCTAAACTATAAGAGAATATATTCCTGTTTAAGCACTAGAGAACCAAGGCATTGGGGGTGTATATAGCTATTTGTGTCCTCGATCTCACCTCTTTAGAATATACTCCTAGTAATGGGATTGCTGGAACAAATGGTGTTTCTATTTCCAGCTACCTAAGGAAATGTCCTATCATTTTCCACAGTGCTTCTACCATCTTACCATCACAACAGCAGTATATGAGTTCTAATCTCTCCACACTTTTGCCAGCATTTGATGTTTTCTGTCTTGTTGAACTTTGCTACTGTTATTGGAATGAGGTATTTCATTGTTGTTTTGATTTGTACCTCTCTAACGGCTAATGATCACAAGCATTTCTTCATGTGTTTGTTGGATACCTGAATATCTTCTTTGATGAAGTGTTTGTTCATTTCCTTGCCAATTTTTGAAGTGGATTGTTTGTCTTTTTGATATTGAGGTGTTGAAGTTTTATATAAATTTTATAAATAAGTCCCTTGTTGGATAAGTCATAGCCAAATTTGTTTCCCCAAAATCTGTAGATTCTCTTTTTACTTTTTTTAGACATCCTTTGGTTGCACATAAGAATTTAATTTTTAGACAGTCCAGTTATCTAGTTTCTCTTCTTCTGTTTGTGCATTTTGGATGTATTTTTTAATGTACATTTTTTATGGCAGCAATCCTGTCCTTCCTCCATCATTATAAATTAGTAGTGTGTGATAAGACACAATATTAATGAATGGAGAAAAGCACGCATCTCTAAGATGTCTTGAATATTGGGATAGATACACACATTCCACACAAAATGAGCAACTTCAGGTTGTCACTCTTTAGGAGAGGATGAATTTGTTCCATGTTTGAAAAGAAGAATAAAAATTCTATTTGATGACCAGAAGTTACCAAAAAAGTGAAAAAAAGTATTTTTTTTCCCAGAAAATTTATGCACTCACCAAAATTTACAACCTACTTTTCTTGTGTGTATACCTAGGCTGCATTTGCTAGTCTTCTCAGCAGTTAAATGTGTCCATCTGACTGAGCTCTTAACGGAGGATGAACAGATGTTATAACTGCTTTTGTAAAACCTTTTCAAATTTTTAGAAAATAGGTGTGTCCCCTGCATGTAGGTGTGTCCTTTCCAAAACTGAATGAAGATTGTCAGCAAAGCTTTTGGAAAAGGCAAAGTCATAGGAAGAAGAAAGCATAAGTCCCTGAATCATTGTATGGAAGAGAGCCATCCATTGAGCAGGAATACCCAACTTGGAAGGTTAAGTGAATTAAAACTAACATCTAATATAATCATATCATTTTATATCTTGAGTCTGTTAGTTACAGTTATTTAGCCTATCATGACTGATACAGAGAACATAATTAAAAAAAAGAGAGAGAGAGAGAAAGCTGGAACTAGAAGGGAGAGAGACCATGAAAAATCTTTAGAGAATGACCATATGATCCAGTTTGCCTGGAATAGTCAAAATTTAAGCCCATAGTCCCATACAGTTTAACCTTATCTCAGCTTTATTTGTTGGTTTGTTTAATTTTTTATGAAGTAGTGTTATTAGTATTTCCACCAAAATAAGTTCCAATCAGTTTAGAAAACCACCACTTTGTACTTCAGCTTCTGTCATGGTCTCCTTTAGTGGTGTGTGAGATAAATATGATTAACAGGATCTCTCTTTAGTACCTATTTAAACTTTAAAGATAGCCAGCAATAAGCTATTCCCAGACGTAAAGTAAAAAAAGTCTTCCTTTGAAGGACAACACACCGGGTGTTCACTGATAAAATGAACCATTTTCAGTAACAAGAAACGAAAAACAGCACAAAACGTTACCAACTGCAAACAACACAGGCATTTAGTATACCAGCGATTTACATGATGACCCACACATTGACCTATAAGATGTATAAAACTACCAAGCAGCCAGTTTGTGGGAAATTTGTGGGAACTGTGGGAGATTATAGATCGGGGAACATGTGATCTGTGTTTGAAAAGAGGTTGACCAGATCCATAATAACACACAGCAAAACTAATCTGACCATTTTTGCTACAGTGGTTTTTTCATTTATTTTATGGCATAAACTAACGATTTTTTTTTTTACTTTTTGTTTGACAACTTTTATTTTTTTCAACCTACCACTCATATGTCAGTTTGTCATACTGTGGTGGCTTGCATGCTGTTATGAGACTGGAGGCTAAGCCACTAGTATTTCAAACAGCAGCAGGGTCACTCATGCTGGACAGGTTTCAGTGGAGCTTTCAGAATAAAACAAACTCAGAACAAAGAAGGGGCCATCTACTTCTCAAAGAATTGGACAGTGAAAACTCCATGAATACCAATGAAAAGCACTGTCTGTTATATTACTAGAAAAACTCTATGAATAGCCCTGAAACATTGACTGATATACTGCTGGAAGGTGAGTCCCTCAGGTCAGAGGGCACTCAAAATACAACTGCAGAAAAGCTGCCTCCTCAAAGTAGGGTCAACCTTAAAGACTTTAATGGAGTAAAGGTTTTGGGACCTCCGTAGGCCAATGGGGCATGCCTCAAAATGGGAAGAAACAGCTGCAAACATTCATTAATCATCAGAGCATAGAACGTTCTAGGTATGAATGTAGGAATATTAGAAGTTGTCAAAAATGAAATTAAATGCATAAAAATTTATATTGTAGGGATTAGTGAGCTGAAATGGACTGGTTTTGGCCTTTTTAAATCAGACAATCAAATGATCTGCTATGCTGGGAATGACAAATTGAAGAGGAATGGTGTGGCATTCAGTGTTACAAAGAATGTTTCAAGATCTATCTTGAGGTAGAATGCTGTCAGTGACAGGATAATATCCACATGCCTACAAGGATGACCAGTTAATACTACTATTATTGAAATTTACACACCAACAACTAAAGCCAAACAGGAGGAAATTGAAGATTTTTGCCAACTTCTGCAGTCTGATATTGACCAAACATGGAAACAAGATGTGTTCATTATCACTGGTGATTGGAATGCAGAAGTCTGAAACATAGAAAAATGACTGGTAGTTGGAAAATATGGCCTTAGTGATAGAAATGACACCAGAGATCACATGATAGAATTTTGCAAGACCAGTGACTTATTCATTGCAAATACCTTTTTGCAACAACATGAACAACTGCTATACACATAGACCTAGCCAGAGGGAAGACACAGGAATCAGATTGACTACATCTGTGCAAAGAGGCAATGAAGGAGCTCAGTATCTTTAGCCAAAAGTAGGCCAGGAGCTGACTGTAGAACAGACCATCAATTGTTCATATGCAAATTCAAGTTGAAGCTGAAGAAAATTTTTAAAATCCACAAGAGCCAAAATACGACATTGATTATATTCCACCTGAATTAAGAGGCCATCTGAAGAATATATTTGATCACTGAACACTAATGACTAAAAACTTAGGTGAGCTGTTGGATGATATCAAGAATATCCATGAAGAAAGCAAAAGATCATTAAAAAGACAGGAAATGAAGAAAAGATCAAAATGGATGTCAGAGGATACTCTGAAACTTGCTCTTGAATGGGGGTTAGCTAAAGTACATGGAAAAAATGATAAGGTAAAAGAGCTGAACAGATTTCAAAAAGCCCCTCAAGAAGTCAGTCAATTACTATAATGAAATGTGAAAAGAACTGGAGTTAGAAAATCAAAAGGGAAGAACATGCTTGGCATTTCTCAAGCTGAAAGAAATGAAGAAAAAATTCAAGCTTCAAGTTCAATATTAATTTTACGGACAAATATTGAATGATGCAGGAAACATCAACACAAGATGGAAAGAATACAAAGAGTCACTGTATAAAAAAAAATGGTCAATATTCATCAATTTCAGGAGGCAGTATATGAACCAATGGTATTGAAGAAAGAAGTCCAAACTGGACTGAAGGAATTGGCAAAATGCAAGCCAGAAATTGATGGAATACCCATTGAGACGTTTCAATAAATAGATGCCGAGCTGGAGGTACTTACTCGTCTATGCCAAGAAATTTGGAAGACAGCTACCTGGCCAACTGACTGGAAGATAATCCATATTTGTACCCATTCCAAAGAAAAGTGACCAACAGAATTTGGAAATAATCGAACAATATCATTTATATCAAATGCAAACAAAAGTTTGCTGAAGATAATTAAAAAATGGTTGCACCAGTATATGGGCATGGAATTTCCAGAAATGTAAGATGAATTCAGAAGAGGGTGTGTGTGGTGGTTAAGTTTGTGTGTCAACTTGGCTGGGCCTGGTTGAGTGGTAAGGCAGCTGAATATAGTTATTCCCCATGGTGAGAGCAGTAATCAACTCCATGGTGGAATCTATTGGAGCAGCTGAGTAGCTGCTTGGGTATGTGGTCTGCTTCCTGTATATAAGAAATGGCTTTGGGAATGGTCTCCAGCTTGTGGCACACTTAGACCTTGCATGTGTTGTTGTTCAGCAGTCTGCCATGCTCTGCTGACCTTGGGACTTACAGTGGACTTGAATTAATGGCCTGCTGTGTGGTTTGGTAACATCGGGACAGTGCCATTTTATTTGTCAACCTTCGGCTTGTTAGCCTCAGCAACCAGTAGCTGCCTGAGTAAAGAGATGCCTCTAGCTTCAGTGGGCCAGGAGCAAGTGGCAGAGCTGAAGCCCAAAGTTGAGGGGCTTTCACACAGCCCCTACAGCCTGTCACTTTGCTCATATTTCTAGCTTCCCAAACTGTAAAAGAATAAACTCCTGTTTGTTCAGACCATCTCACTGGTGGTATATTCTTGTCAGAGTGGCACTAGGTAACTAGAACAGTATGGAACAAGGCATATCATTGCTGATGTCAGATAGATCTTAGCAGAAAGCAACAAATACCAGAAAGACACGTACATGTGTTTTATTGACTATGCAAAAGCATTTGAGTATGTGGATCATAACAAATTATGGATAGAATTGAGAAAAATGGGAATTCCAGAACACTTAATTGTACTTAAGAGGAACCTGTACATAGACCAGGAGGGTGTCACTCAGACAGAACAAGGGCATACTTCATGGTTTAAAATCAAGAAGGGTGTGTGTCAGGGTTCTATCTTTCACCTTTCTTATTCAATCTGTATGCTGAGCAAATAATGTAAAATCTGGACTGTATGAAGAACAACCTGCAATACACAGACAACACAATCTTGCTTGCTGAAAGTGAAGATGACTTGAAGCACTCACTAATGAAGACTAAAGACTACAGTCTTCAGCATAGATTACACCTCAACATATGAAAATGAAAATCCTCACAACTGGACCAATAAGCAACATTATGATACATGGAGAAAAGATTGAAGTTGTCAAAGATTTCATATTACTTGTATCCACAATCGATAACAATGGAAGCAGCAGTCAAGAAATCAGACATCATATTACCCTGGGAAAATCTACTGCAAAAGACCTTGCCAAAAGGGCAGGGAGACCACATCATTTGACCTCCTCTAACTGCACAAGAGGAAGACAGAATCACCATCAATAGCCCAACACTTATTTCTGTGAGGCCAGACATGCTGTCTCCCTCCAGTCCTTTCATCAACCTTGACACCAATTGTTCATCTCACAGCACCCACCATCTTTCTGCTGGGTTTGATAATTCACTGCAGTGGTCACACAGAACTCACAGATTATGGGGTTTAATAGGGAAGCACCAGGCTACAATTCAAGTTCAGGAACAATGCTCAGTCTCTCTCAGCCCGCCATCTCTCAACCAACAGTCTCTCACATTTTCACTCCCAGCAGTGCGTATCTCTTGGTGTCTCTCTCAGCAATGTGTATCTCTTGCATCTCTTTCCCAGCAGCGTATGTCTCTCATGAGTGCATGTCTCTCAGGAACATGTTTCTCTCAGGAGCACATTTCTCTCAGGAGCGAGTTTCTCTCAGCAGCATGTCCTTCTCAGCCAGCAGTCAGAGAGAGTTCTGCCTCTAGGAGGCCTCCTTTTGAGCCTGGCAGAGTGGCCAAACTAACTAATCATAACATCAGAATTCTAAGCACCTCAGAGACAGTGAACTTACCAGAACATTGCTTTGTGCCACTCTCAACAGAAATATCCCAGGTGGATAACTTTAATAATCAGGAGCTCCTCAGTTGCTCACAGCAAATTCTACCATGGAGTTTACACTTATGGCTAAAAAAGCCATACCAGGTAATTTACTATACTGCAGACCTCTTTAAAGTGTTGAAGAGCAAATATGTCTCTTTGAAGACTAAGGTGTGTGCCTAGCCCAAGCCATGGTATTTTCAATCACCTGATATGCATGAGAGAGCTGGACAATGAATAAGGAAGGCCAAAGAAGAATTAATGCCTTTGAGTTGTGATGTTGGCAAAGAATACTGAAAGTACCATGGACTGCCAGAAGAACAAACAAATCTGTCCTGGAAAAAGTGCAGCCAGAATGCTCCTTGAAAGCAAGAATGGCTAGACTTTGCCTCATCTTCTTTGGTCATATTGTCAGAAGGGACCATTCCCTGGAGAAGGATGTCATGCTTGGTAAAGTGGAGGGTCAGTAAAAAAAGGGGAAGTCCCCCAACTAGATGGATTGACACAGTAGCTGTAACAATGGGCTCTGGTATAGCAAGAATTGTGAGAATGACACACAACTGAGCAGTGTTTCATTCTGCTTTACATATAAGTCACTATGTGTTGGAGCCAACTCAACAGGACCTAAGAACAACACAGTTTTTTTCAACAAACATCATGGCACTAGGGACTTTAAAAAATTTATGATTAATGAAAAATATTAAGTATTGGATTCATGTCATTAGACAAAATGTGCTTCTAACTTTTCCATCCACTATGGAGGCTGTGATGACATCACTGAGCACAGAGAAACCAAACAGCACAGATCAGCTGAAGGAGCAGAGCATCAGCAGCTATTCCAGAAGTTAGTAACTATGGAAAACTGTACCTGGGGACCATGATTTAACACTTGCTCCAGTAAAAGGTGTATTTATACATCATTCTGTGAAACAATGTTTCATTTATATCAAATGACTATTCATATAAATTAATTTTACACATTTTTAAAGCCTCTGTGTGCATTTTAGAAACATGAAGAGAGAGCTGTTAATGTGTTGAGTGCATTAGCCAAAGAAAAACATTTTAAACAGTTAAAGGGAGCAGTTCTATATTAATGTCATGACATACTACAAATAGAAAATCAGGTTTTGTAAGTCAATAATGATTTGATATTTTTCATCTAATTTATGGACAGAAAAAGTTTTTAGGAGTTCATTCTTTGCAAAGAGAAACTATCTGACTTTGTTATAAATTCTATTTTAATTCAATTAAGTCCATTGTTAAAGATGAGACAATATGATTAGAAATTTTGGTGAAGCACATGTCTTGGTAAAAACAGTATTTTTTTTTACTAAATTATAAGATTAAAAAATACACTTATGATTGGTTACAGTGCACACATAATTCCTAATATTATTTAATGAGTTATTGAAATAAAAACTGTGGGGTGTCAACAGCTTCAAACAT
This sequence comes from Orycteropus afer afer, assembly GCF_000298275.1. Lineage (NCBI taxonomy): Eukaryota > Metazoa > Chordata > Mammalia > Tubulidentata > Orycteropodidae > Orycteropus > Orycteropus afer. Next base: position 2,643,509 of record NW_006921689.1, on the reverse strand, counting down.
TTTCATATTTTTCCACACAGAAACCTACTACACATTTTGTGAGTGTGTATGTGGCAAATTGATAGCAAATTAAAAAAATAAATAAAAAAACCTTAGTTTGGTAGGATGTGCTATTTCTTGTTTAGTTTATATTCTTTATATATTAATTTAAATACTAAAATGATATTATTATTTTTTTTAATATGGTGAACAAGTCCTCTAAATGTTTTGTTGCATTTGATTTCAAATCAGTTGAAAACTCTTAATCAGAATATGCAAGAGACAGTGACATCACTACAGTTGGTGTCAGCCACTGCAGTAACTCTTGATATCATTCTTTCACAGGTAGGGCCAGCCAAGGAACTGCCTCCCTCATGTGGGAAAAGTGGCCCAGACCTACCCCACTCCTGTGCTAGGCCAAGCACCACCACAACCCTCACACCTCCCATTTTCTCCACCTCCTCTTTCATTCCTGCCAGCAACTCCTCTCTCCCATTGGCCAAGGCAGTGACCTTCCTTTCCCCCTACTGGCGGGCACTGCAGCCTTCCCACCACCACCCTGACTGATGGGTAGTGGTGGTAATGAGTTACCATACTAGGTGATAGGTGACAAACCCTAGTGACACCAGTGCCTTGGCAGCCCCTCCTCCTGTTATTCCAGCCTGTCGTCTGCTTCCATGCACTCTGAGGTCATTTTGGTGTCACTCCCTCTGACCATGTCAGCGGTGCAATTCACAGTCCTCACAATAGCTTAGTGACACCACTGAACATAGCACACCTCTTAATTAACATTTGAAGCTTTTAGAGAATTGCAAATATTGAAACCAAAGTTTGTAAATAGGAAAATATTGAAATTTCTATAAACTTAAAGAAAGAACACAACAAATTAAATAGTAAGAACTCAAAGGACGAACTAATTAATTTTGAAATTTTATAATTATGACTTATGGTTTTTGGACCTGTGGGAAAACTCTTGTAGAACTTCCAATTATATTAATGGATGTTATGTGTTGCTATGATACTGAACAGGCTTCAGAAGAGCTTCCAGGCTAAAACAGACTAGAAAGAGGGCCTAGTGATTTACTTCCAAAAATTAGCCAATGAAAACTCTGTGGATCACAACTGTTGTATCTATACCCACTCATGAGGATGGCATAGGAGCAGACAGTGTACTTTTCCATTGTGCATTGGGTCCCAAAACAGGGGCTAACAACAACAGCTACTACGTACAAGCAGAAGCCTTGAGACAAAAATGAAGGCACTTCATTTGAAAATGAAACTATTATCTGGATATGAAGTAAAAAATAACTTAGTGGCTTGTATTTATTTTATTTTATTTTTGTACTGTTGATTACTGTTGTGTCATTGAACGATGAGTATACCAACATAGTTGCCCAAAGGAGCATAATGCATAGAGCAGAATTAAAAGCTTTGCAAATTGATACTGTGGTAGCCTCAGTTCCATAGAAATACATCTGGAATCATGAATACTTAACCATGAGTTACCCATAATGTTTAATGAAGTTTTTAATTTCACCTACTTCATGGTCTGTTGTTTTTCTTTTATTAAGGCTGATGAATAGATTATGAATATAGGCTTTAAAATAGAAATAGAGTATTCAATCATTGAAATTCAAAAGAAGCTTTAGACTTTGATTTTTTAAGTTTTTATTTTGTTTAAGAGAGGAAGGTGGAAACAATAGAAAATATATATAACATAATCACCCCTGAATAACCTGGTGAAAACAGTAAAGATTTTCAGATATGACCTTGGCCAGAATATTTACAAGTTCCTTCAAATTTTCACATCTAAACTGGAAATTGTTGTTGTTGTATTTGTACTTGTTTGTTTGGAAGCTAGTTTAATAATTTATATAGTTTAATAATTATGTAGAACCTTCATTTAAAAATGAAAGGATTAACCAGATATGAAGTCAGAAAAACTTCGTGGTTTGCATTTTTTTTACAATTTTGTCATGTCAATCACCTTTCTGTCTTCTCTGAACTTTAGACATATATATATATATGTATATATAAATCCAGATTTTTGTTTAACATTGGATGATGTTTTTTCTTCAGGGCCTTTATGGAGATCAAGCCTTTAAATGGAAAGATTGATAAAAATTTAAAAATAAAATAAAAAATAAAATCTTACCAAGTCTTGAAATGAGATGTGCCTTACTAAACATAAATTACAAGGCCACCTGAAATGGGTGGAATATTATCTATCTTTCCTCCTTTAAAACCCTGATTTTTTCCTTTTCTATGCATGAGAGTGCACTGAATATGAGTAACTCTTGACTTTAAAATGTCAATGATCACACATGTGACAGGCTTTAAGATTAGCTTGTCTTGAAGCTTTCCTGCTCTCTTTAGCTTGCTCCCATGATTGATACTCTTAAAAATAATTCCTAAAAAATATTTATGAGAGGATAGACATATAACACCCCTTCCTTTTCTACTGAAAATATAGCCAGGGTGTCCTTAATATTATTTTTTTAATTATTTTTTCCAGATGCACAAGACTTAAAGTAGCTTTTCTTTAAAAAGGTAAGCAATCTGAGTGAATAGGAAATACCCTTAAGATGAGACATTGTTTTACTGTTAATAATTCCAATCTTAGCCATTTTTAGTAAATTGGAAAAGAAAGCGATTTTTTTCCACCCCACTCATCAAGTAGTTTTAAAAATAGATTTCTCTCTTTCTCTCTCTCTCTCACTCACTACCATGACATCAGATCCCACTCAATGGAACAGATTGACCAATCTTCCTTGCAAGGAGTGGCTGGTCAGTTTGAACTGCCAAACTTCTGGTTAGCGCTTAAATGCCTTAGGCACTAGGCCACCAGAGCTCCCTCAAAAACAGGTCAGACACTGTTAAAAATAGAGAAAAAAAGTTGTTTGCATATTTCAGAAAGAAAGTATAGCCAAAAAGTTTTTCTACTTTTAAAATACATGTTGAATGCTAAAATCCGGAGTTCTTTCATACAAGTTTCATGGCATTTGAATATTGGTTTTAAAACTGATGGTCTGTAATCTGGGTGCTAACCAGACCATAATTATAAATTTGGCATGTTTTGCCAACTTCCTTTAATTGCAAATACAGAATTAGGAAGCATTTAGAAGAGGATGAATATGGTGTTATAGTTTTAAAGTTACAATTAAAACCAACACTTCCTGGTAGCATAGTGCCTAAGGCACTTGACTGCTAACCAGAAGGCTGGTGGTTCAAACCCACCAGCCACTCACCAGAAAGAAGGTTGGGCAATGTACTTCTGTAGTGATACTGCCTCTGGAAACCCAAGGAGGGGTCACTATGGGTCAGGTCTGTCTCAATGGCACATAACAACAACAATATGGTGATAGATAAAATATTCCAAGAATTCAATGTGATCCAACAAGACCAAAAGTTATCTGAGTATTCAGAAATCCAGTCCTTATGTTTTCATTTGTTCTTTGAGCAAGTAATTATCAAGTACCTATTATGTACAAGGGAGCTCTGGTGGCATAGTGCCTAAGGCACTTGACTGCTAACCAGAAGGCTGGGAGTTCAAACCCACCAGTCACACCTAGGAAGGAAGGTTGGGCAACCTATTTCCATATTGATACCTCCTTCTAAGGAGCTCTGGTAGCATAGTGCCTAAAGCACTTGACTACTAACCAGAAGGCTGGTGGTTCAAACCCACCAGCCACTCCTCGGAAGGAAGGTTGGGCAATCGTACTTCTGTAGTGATACTGCCTCGGAAACCCAAGGAGGGGTCGTTATGAGTCGGGGCCGACTCGACAGCACATAACAACAACACCTCCTTGGAAACCTAAGGAGGAGTTGCTATGAGTCAGATCTGACTCCATTTGCAGGGGGTTTGGTTTTTTGATGCTATATACAAATGGGATTAAAAAGAGGAGAGAGAACCCAGGCACACTTAAAGCAGCAAGATGGGAGAGTGGGAGAAACGGGATTAAAAGCCAGGAACCCAGACAGAGGAGCAGTCAGCCGCAGGGGTCCAGATGAGGAGATAGAACCCAGGCATGCCCAAATCAGCAGGGCGGGAGAGCAGGAGAAAAGGGATTAAAAGGCCCAGGAACAAGAACAGAGGATGAGTCATCTGCAGGGACCCAGGTAATGGTGGTACGAGAGGTTTCCAATAGGAAGACAAAATTGTCTGTCAGTTTGTCCTACCTTGGTGATGTGTTGATGTGAGTTTTGAGGCTGAGCCATTGGTGTTTCAAACCCAGAGGGATTCACATGGTGCACAGGTATCAGCCCACCTTACAGACTGAGACAGACTAGGAAGAAGGAAGAGGCCATTCCCTTCTCAAAGAATTGGTCAGGGAAAACCCTATGAATAGCGAAGAAATACTGTTTGATACATTACCATGCAGCTTTATGAATAGTCTGCTTAGGTTAGAAGGCTCTTAAAACAGACGTGGGAAAGAGCTGCATCATCAGGGTAAACCCAGCCTTAGTCCTATGGATAAGGCAAAGCTTTCGAGACCTCCATTTGCTGATGTGGCACCACTCAAATTGAGGAAAAACAGCTGCAGACATCCATTAATCATAAGAACATGGAATATACGAAGTATGAATCTAGGAAAATTGGAAGTTGTCAACAATGAAATGGAATGCATAAAGATTGATACTCTAGGCATTAGTGAACTGAAATGGACTGGGTTTGGCCATTTTGAATCAGACAACTGTGCGATCTACTATGCCTGGAATGACAGTTTAAAGAGGAATGGCATAGCATTCATCATCACAAAGGATGTTTCAAGATCTGTCCTGAAATACAATGCTGTCAGTGATACGATAATATCCATATGCCTACAAGGAAGACCCATTAATACGACTATTGTTCAAATTTATGCCCCAACCACCAAAGCCACACATGAGGAAATTGAAAAATTTTATCAACTTCTACAGTCTGAAATTGACCAAACATGCAATCAGGATGTGTTAATTATCACTGGTGACTGGAATGTAAAAGTTGGAAACAAAGAAGAATCACCCGTGGTTGGAAAATTTGACCTTGGTGACAGAAATAATGCTGGAACTCACATGGTAGAATTTTGCAAGACCAAAGACTTGTTCATTGCAAACACCTTTTTTCAACAACACAAACGGCGGCTCTACACATGGACTTCACCAGATGGAACACACAGGAATCAGATTGACTACATCTGTGGCAAGAGGCGGTTTTCACCTCAATATCTTCAGCCAAAACCA
>NW_006921689.1:2627687-2630507 GCF_000298275.1 Orycteropus afer afer | reverse complement strand
CCTGAGTTGCCTCTCCTCACCTAATCCCTTCGGCTGACTGCTCTTCTCTCTGGCTTCCTGGCTTTTAATCCCCTTTCTCCTGCTCTTCCCGCTTGCTACTTCTGGCATCCCTGAGTTGTCTCTCCTCACCTGTAACCCTGGGGCTGATATTATAAATATAATATATACCAATTTAATATCATATTGTTTCCATATTCCTTTTTTTCTTTATGATTACTATCAGCAGTAGTGTAACATCTTTGTTGAATCTATTACTTGGTATGTTTTATAAAGAAAATACATTAAGAAAAACTTGGCCTAATATACCATAGTTTGGGAAAGTCATTTTGTCTCATGTAATTTCTTAATTTATAATATAATCAAATAGTTCTGACTTCTTGCACTTATCACATTTTCTCCTTTTTCATCTAAGTAAGGCCAACTTCTCACCTATATTATTTTCACAGCCTCAAAACTGCTGTTTGTCCCCACAGTGAGTATATGTTAGGCAGCCCAACCTCCTTCTACTGGTTATTATAATCAACATCCTATGGCACATTGTAGGCCTTTTTAGGAGGGCTGTTCATTAAGGTTCTCTGTGCTCCCCCCAGCAAAGGAATGAGCTTGCCAGTCAAGAAGCTCTTTCCATCCTGTGATGGGAGACTCCCATGATTCCTGGGAGTAACTATACTTGGTTTGGCCAGCCTTCCTGCCAAATTGATGAGCTAACCTGAGTCCTTTCCAATCAATTTATCTTTTGCTTAATTTCAAACCCTAACAGATGCACATTTCTAGAGTTGTTCTATACCATCCATTTTGTACTGAGCTGCCTAATTTATCTTACTTGGTAATATAGTCAAAAGCTTATTCATCTTTGAGACTTTAAAGTGAAAAGCAAAACAGAATTCAAAAACACAGTGTGTTAAATGCTAAGGTAGCTATGAACCTGGGACATCATAAAGAAATATCTTTTCCAGCTGTCTCAGTAAAAGCAACATTAGCAGCAACAGCAGTGTCCACCATCACATCTAGAGAGGACAGCTTGAGCTCCAATTTTCCTCTTTAACAGCATCCTCCACTAAGAGAGATCAGGACCTCCCTGCGGAGGTGAATCCCTTTCTTAAAGTGGGGAAAATTCAAGTTAGGCCTGAAACTTACAGTTGTTATAAATTAAGATTGCTTTCAAGAATGATCGGGACAGTGCTGGAAAAGAACACAGGGAAAAGTTAACCACAGGGAGGAAGTAAGAAAAGTGCTGTTACATTATGAGGATTGCAGTCAATGTCATGAAAGAAAATGTGTAGCAACTATTGAATGGAAAATGAATTTGCTCTGTACAGTTTCACCAAATCACAATAAAAATAAAACAAAACAAAAAGAATGATAGGGACAGTGCTGAAAATAAAAAGTTGCCCTTTAAAGTGGCTACGCATGACAAAATTTGAAAAATAATATCTTATTATCAGAACAGTTGTTCTGTTTCTCTAGCTAAGACATTGATGGTTAGGACAGGATGTACTTACGCTGTCATTAATTTTAGTAAACAGAAATGTGTTCATTGACATATGTGCATTATGTTACTTTCTTTAAATGTACTTTTGTATATAAAGATATATGTGATTTATAAAACATATTTACCTCTATAAAGGGAAGAGATTAAGCAAAAGAAATATTGTGAGTAAGCACTTGTTCTGCAATAAATACTCCCTGAACCAAAAATAGGCAAGAATGGTTAACACTGATCTCACAGACTATTTAAAAGGCATTCAGAACTTTAATATAAATTACTGAACATAATTAAATGATGATATATTAAATTAATACAACAGCCCACAGCAATTAAAATGGCAAAGGTGGTAACTCTGCAGGAAATAAAATTATTTATAAAACTATTCAGTATAATATAAAAAGGAAAATTATTTTGCATCACTTTATAACTGTAATAGCTCCATACATATGATAAATGACTGGAAGGCAATATGAAGAAATAAATATATTTACTGGAATAAGGTAAAGAATTTAGGATGAATTGTTCCATTTTATAGTGTTGATTTAACAATAATGGAAACGCTGAAAAGAGAATGATTGAACTATAGAATACATTTTTTGTTGGGGAGAGACTGGTTTAAGAGAAGCCCCACTAAGCAACTCCTGATGATACCTAAATCAAAAGCAGTATCTTAGTAGCATGGGGAATATACTTCTAGCAGCAGAAACAAAAATTGAGTACATGCAATATTTGAGAAGAATATGTCTTCTCTTCAAAACTACCTACACACATAAAAACTCAATACAAGTAGCAGTAACCAGAGTGCCCAGGACAACAACTCCACTTGCCACAAAGCAATCAAGTGAACATTTCCATTTGGAAGTGATGTGGCAAGTAAAGTTGCTCTTGCCAGCTTAGGGAAGGATAATAAGCAAAGGTTGAAAGGAGGCTGTGTAACTCTGCTGCTGTTACACCTAAACCACAAGGGAGGGTGAACTCATGATGACAACAGGTATTATAACTGTGCTTGAGAAAGACAGAGGGCACATGAATAAATACTACCCAACACTTCTTCCCGTAAAATAGATGTATCTATTAGAACATAGTCTGTGTACTCTAAGGCATGAAATGCCTATGTCCTTCAGTGCTATGAATGGTCTTTTCACCAACATAATAAATCAAGGCTTTCAACTTTTCTTCACTAGTTCTGACGGGTATTTGTGGGTAGCTTGCACTTTTGAATTATCCACGGTGAGAATTTTCTTTTATTTAGTATTTAAATACAAAAACAACAGGTTATAATTATTACTGAGTATGCTACTCAACAAAAATGTCAAAATTTTGAGGTAAGT
>NW_006921689.1:2623688-2627587 GCF_000298275.1 Orycteropus afer afer | reverse complement strand
ATGGACTGCTAAAAGAACTAACAGATCTGTCCTGGAGGAAGTGCAGCCAGAATGCTCCTTGGAAGCGAGAACGGCCAGACTTCATCTCACCTATTTTGGTCATGTTGTCAGAACGGACCATTCTCTGAAGAAGGATGTCATGCTTGGTAGGGTGGAGGGTAGACGAAAGAGGGGGAGGCCTTCAACGGGATGGATTGATTTGGTGGTGGCAATGATGGGCTCAAGTATAGCAGGGATCATGAAGCTGGCACGGGATGGGGCAGTATTTCGTTCTGCTGTGCATGGGGTCGCTATGAGTCGGAAATGACTCGACAGCACCTAACAACAACAACATGCACAACCCTTGCTATACCCCAGAATCAGTACTATATGAGAAAAGGGTACAGTCTATAAAAGTTAGTAACAAAGGGCCCTGAGTTATTCTGTATAGTTTCAGAAGCGTTTCCTAGGATATTTAAACTTAGATATAAAAGATGTTCTGTGAACTTTCTAAAGAGGTTAAAACTTCCTCCTAAGTAAGTAACCAAAGTCCAAAAAACTTCTCAGGAGGCGTAGGCAGCGATATGATCATTTATTCAGAATACAAACAAAGAGAATCAGGAGAGAAGGGATTTACAAGATAAAGAAAGCAGGCTTACAAATGTTGCTAGCAATTCAACATCCAGCCACAGCAGGCTGAAATGCGTCCAAGATGAATGCTAACCCCCTCCCACTTTTTGGGTATACTTATATCTGAGCTTGAGGAGTTGGGGATGGGGGCTACGTGACTGGGAATGGAGCACTACATGACTGGCTTCGGACTTGGTGGTGCCAGTCTTGATTGAGAGGGGGCCCTGAACAGGGCCCTTCAATCACCACCAGTGTGTGTGCTCCGATAAGTCATTGCTGCTAGCAAGTTTTATGGCTTAACACTATTCTGGTGACATAGTGCCTAAGGCATTTGACTGCTCACCAGAAGGCTAGTAGTTCAAACCCACTAGTCACTCCCCAGAAGGAAGATTGGGCAATCTACTTCCATAGAGATACTGCCTCAGAAACCCCAGGAGAGGACTATGAGTTGAATCTGACTCCATGGCAGGGTTTTTTTGAGTGGAAGGAAAAGTTAATACCTTACAGGGAAGGTGGTTAATACTTGACAAGGGGGATCTGGGGAATATGTGACAAGGAGAGAAAGGGAAAATGGCTTGTAGTTCTTCCAAGCCTGGCTAAACAAGATGGAGTCTGGGAGCCATTTTGGGGGGTTGCAGTTACTGATCATACAAGGATATCTAGAAATTAATGATATATGAAGATAGGGTGGAGTAAACTTTCTAGGCAGTGAGAACAGTTTGTCATATAAAAACCCTGAGCCACAGGATTCATGAAACATTGGGAAAACTGGAAGTCCGGTGTGGGCAGTGTGTTGCTTGAGCACAGTGAGGAAGTGAGGGTGCCATAGAGACGATTTATATAGGTTTCACCAAAGGAAATAAATAACTCATGAAGCAAAACTTTGAAAACTTTCAGCAAACTTCAATTTCCACATAAATTGTAATTATACATGTCTCTTCTCCATTGGCTAATATTTGAAAATCACTGCACACAATGCATATATTTAAGTTGGAAACATTAAAATTGTTCTTGAAAGTTAAAACTATCTCAAAATTATTTTCAGTAGTTCTCACTGTCTATTTCCCTTTCCCCAGCATGTGTACACACACACACATACACACACAATTCCATTTCATAGGCTGTGTTTTCTGGAGCTCCAAGTCATCCTTGCCTTCTTCCTTCCTCTCTTTACTCTGGATTAAAAAGTAATAGTAATTGATGAGAGAGCAATGACATTCCAGATTCCCCTATGACCATAAACCTCTTTGAAGGTTATGAGTAAATGAATATACACAAGGGGAATTGATGCCATCTTTTCAGGTCTGTGGATTTTATCCTTGCACAGAGTTTTATCATTGCTTCCATGTTTATTTTTTAGATCCTGACCCTTGATTCCAAGGAAATATTAGAGTTCCTTGGGGAAGAAATGTGAGTAGAAAAGTCTTCACATCAAACAATTCATAGTCACTTTTTATATAATAATTACCCAAGCAGTGCTATTTTAGTGGTAATTTGTGAAATATCAGATCTATTTCTATTAAACCCAAATAAAAATTGCTAGATAAATGTGAGTGTTAAGGGTATACAACAAATGTGTTGGATAACAGAAAGTATTTGGGAGCTGCTTTTTGATGTTATTCTTTTCTTAAACAATTACTGTTAAAAGTATACTGCTGAACAGTGTACTAGATTCTTTTCAGGTGTGAACTACAGAATTCTGGAAATAACTCTAGGAAGTGAGCAATATTCCCATTAGATAGATGAGGAAAGATGAGACTTACAAAATTTCAGCAAGTAGTTCAAGTTCATGCAGATAACAAGTGATAAAATTAGGTCACTCCTAGGACTCCAAATTTCTAGTGTGTTTAAACACTAGTTAAGCTCTCAGCTGCTAACCCACAGGAGTCAATTCAAACCCACCCAGTTGCTTCACGGGAGAAAAGACCTGGCAATCTGCTCCCATAAAGATTACAGCCTAGAAAACTATATAGGGCACTTCCACTCTGTCACTTTGGATTGCTGTCAGTTGAAATTGACTTGACAGCACCCAACAACAACAAGCAGTTCACAACAATTCCTAGAAGTACATTACTTCTGTTCTTGATTTTAGATTTCAAAGTGATGTTATCAAAAGTTGTTGTTGTTGTTGTTGTTATGTGCTGTCGAGTCAATCCCAACTCATAGCAACCCCTCCTTGGGTTTCCAAGGCAGTATCACTATGGAAGTAGGATTGCCCAACCTTACTTTCCGAGGAGTGGCTGGTGGGTTTGAACCGCCAGCCATCTGGTTAGCAGGCAAGTGTCTTAGCCACTATGCTTAGTCTCCCTATAAAGGACATATAAGTATAAAAGGGGGATTGTATTAATTCTATTTAAAGACATTGCTATTTTTTATTTAGAAACAAAAGCAATTTCTTTTCCTGTCACATTTTTTATTTACTCTTCTTCCCGCTAAATAAATGAATTGTAATTCCTCCACCAACTCTGAACCCTCTCTCTTAATGATCTTAGTCAAATCCATGGTATAAAATACGGCTATTATAAAAAAGTAAGTCCCAAATATTTACCTTCAGTAATCTGCCTTGGACTTTAATCCACACTTTTCAGTCACCTGAACGCCAATCAGATTTATAACCTTCAAGTGATATTTTATTCTTTTTTCCCTTCTCCTAATGATAACTAAATCATTCAGCTGCTAGCCAAAAGGTTAGTGGTTCAAACCTGACTGTCACTTTGTGGGAGAAAGATGAGGCAGTCTGCTTCTATAAAGATTTATAGCTTTGGAAAGCTTATGAGGCAATTCTACTCTGTACCATAGGTTCGCTATGAGTCAAAATCAACTCCATGGCACTGGGTTTGGTTTGATTTTTCTGATAATAGGGACAACGCTGCTACAATGTTGCTTGCTCAGTTCCTATAAAAAGGAAAATAAAAGGCTAGATTCATGCCAACAAAAACTTAATATATTATCAGCTAAATCAATAATAAGCTGTTTTCTCAACAAAATTATCATACTTTTTCATAACACCAGATGTGTATATATTAAATATAATATGTTGTTGTTGTTGTTGTTGTTAAGTGCCGTCGAGTCGTTTCCAACTCACAGCGACCCCATGCACAGCAGAACGAAACACTGACCAATCCCGCGCCAGCCCCACAATCCCTGCTATACTTGAGCCCATCATTGCAGCCTCCATGTCAATCCATCTCATTGAAGGCCTCCCCCTCTTTCGTTGACCCTCCACCCTACCAAGCATGACATCCTTCTCCAGGGAATGGTCCCTTCTTACAACATGACCAAAATAGGTG
>NW_006921689.1:2606963-2617413 GCF_000298275.1 Orycteropus afer afer | reverse complement strand
TTTATATATATATATATATAAAATGTTCAATAGTTTGGAAAAATTCTACATTTACAACAACATTCACAGAGTTCTTATGTACCCTTTACTCAGTTTCTGTTAAGATTCACATTGAAATTAACATTGTTGTTTTACCATTAACTAAACTGCAGAATTTATTTGTATTTCCATATTTTTGCCACCAGTGTCTTTTTACTGTTCCAGGATCCAATCCTGAATACCACATTGCATTTGCTTGTTGTTGCTTGGTGCCATCAAGTTGGTTCCAACTCATAGTGACCCTAAGTACAACAGAACAAAACATTGCCCAATCCTGCATGATTCTCACAATTCTTGCTGTGTTTAAGCCTATTGTTGTCACCAGTGTGTCAATCCATTTTGTTGAGGGTCTTCCTCTTTTTCGCTTACCCTCCACTTAACCAATTATAATGTCCTTCTCCTGATAACATCTCCAAAGTGTATGAGACGAAGTCTGGCCATCCACAATTCTAAGGAGCATTCAGACTGTACTTCTTCCAAGACACATTTTTTCATTCTTCTGACAGTTTATGGTATTTTCAATGTTCTTCAGCAACATGATAATTTCAAAGCATCAGTTGTTCTTTGGGCTTCCTTATTCATTGTCCCACTTTTTCAAGCACATGAGGCAATTGAAAATACCATTGCTTGGGCCAGGCACACATTAGTCCTCAAGGTGACCTCTTTGCTTTTTAACACTTTAAAGAGGTCTTGTGCAGCAGATTTGCCCAAAGCAATAAGTCATTTGGTTTCTTGACTGCTTCCATGGATGTTAATTGTGGATCCAAGTAAAATGAAATCCTTGACAACTTCAATCTTTTCTCCATTTACCAAAATATTGCTTATTGGTCCAGTTGTGATGATGGTAATTTTGTTTATGTTGAGGTTTAATCCACACTGAAGGCTATAGTCTTTGATTTTCATCATTAAGTGCTTTAACTCTCTTCAGTTTTTAGCAAGCAAGATTGTGTCATCTCCAAATCTCAGGTTTCTAATGAGTCTTCCTCCAGTCCTGATTCCCCATTCTTCTTCATACAGTCTAACATCTCAGATTATTTGTTCACCATACAGATTGAATAAGTATGGTGAAAGGATAAAACCTAACCTTTATGCTCAACTTTCCTTATATTAAACCAGGCAGAATCCCTTTGTTTCACTCAAATGACTACCTCTTCATCTATGAACAGATTCTGCATGAGTACAATTAAGTGTTATGGAATTCTCATTCTTCACGATGTTACCCATAATTTGTTATGAATGCCTTTGCATAGTCAATAAATTACTAGTAAATGCCTTTCCAGTATTCTTTGCTTTTAGCCAAGATCCATTTGATATCAGCAATGATATCCCTTGTTCTATGTCTGTGGTAGTTATGTTTGTGTGTCAACTTAGCCAGGCCTGGTTGAGTGGCTGGGCAGCTGGTGGTAGTTATTCCCCATGATGAGACTGGCAATCAACTCCATGGTGGGATCTACCAAGCAGCTGAGTAGGTGTCTTTGGGATATGGTCTGCTTCCTGTATATAAGGAAAAGGCATGGGAATGGTCTCTAGCCTATGGCATGCTTGGACCCTGTATGTAGCTGTGTCATTTGCTCAGAAGCCTGCTATGCTCTGCTGACCTTGGGACTTGCAATGGCCTTAAGTTAATGACCTGCAGTGTGCTTTGGTAATATCGGGACTGTGTCTTTTTACTTGTCAACCTTGGACCTTCTCAGCCTCAGCAGCCAGCAGCTGTCTGAGTGAAGAAATGCCTCTAGCTCCAGTGGGCCGGGAGCAGGAGGCAGAGCTGGACCCCAAGTTTGAAGGGCTTCCACCCAGCCCCTAGAGCCTGGCACTTTGAAATTGGACTTAAAGCCTCCAAATTGTAAGAATAAACTCCTGTTTGTTAAGGCCATCCCATTTGTGGTATATTTCTTGTCAGAGTGGCACTAGGTAAGCAGAAAAGAACATGGTACTGAGAGAGTGGGGTGCTGCTCTCACAGATGCCTAAAATGTGGAAACAGGAGTAGAGTGCATCCTTGACCTGAGACCCTGGCAGAGAGACCCCAGCATAAGGCATGACAGACAGTAAGAGCAGAGCAAGAGACCGGGATGAGTGACAGCAGGAGCAGAGCCCAGAGAACCGGCATAAGACAGTGACAGCCTTACCAGCCCATGGGGGAGAAAGCTTGATGCCTTTGCCTAGACGGCTTCCTGGTGTAGTGGGTTGCCTTCAGGTATTAACTGGTAGAAGAGACTGGCTTGAAATGGAGTAGCAGGTTGGCCGGCCCATGGAGCAAGAAAGCTAAATATCCTTTGGGCCAAGACTCCTGGAGGAGTGGGTTGCCCTCAGGCATTAACTGGCAGAAGTGGAGACCAAGGAGATGGAAGCAGAGCTGCCTCAGCCTGAAAGGGTAGGACCATGGCCTTTGGGGGTGGAATTATCACAGTCCCCTAGGTTTCAAAGAGCCAGGCCTTCATCAACTTGGTTCTGGAATGTGGGGCTGCTCATTCATGTGAGCCAGTGAGATGGAGCCATAGCCACTATCCAAGAGTGAGGGGGCAGGCTGCCATGCCCAAGAGGGAGAGGAACAGGGCCCACCAGGCCAAGGGGTTGAGGTCGTCACTTAGAGGAACAAGGGGAATGGAACCACACAGTGGAGGAGATCTGTATAGATGCCACCCAATGAAGATCTGTACAGGTGCCAAGTTGACAAGGAGTGGAATTGTGGTAGTTATGTTTGTGTGTCAACTTGGCTGGACCTGGTTGAGTGGCTCGGCAGCCGGTGGTAGTCATTCCCCATGATGAGACTGGCAATCAACTCCATGGTGGAATCTACCACAAGCAGCTTAGTAGCTGTCTTTGGGATGTGGTCTGCTTCCTGGAGAAGGCTTGGGAAATAGTCTTTAGCTTATGCCACCTTGAACTCTGCATGTAGCCATGTCATTGTTCAGCAGCCTGCCATGCTCTGCCAACCTGGGGACTTTCAATGGACTTGAATTAATGGCCTGCCATGTTATTTGATAATATCGGGACGATGCCTTTTTACTTGTCAACTTTGGGCTTGGCAGCCTCACCAGCCAGCAGCTGTCTAAGTGAAGAAAAGCCTCTAGGTTTGGTAGGCCAGGAGCAGGAGGCAGAGCTGAACCCCAAGGTTGACGGGCTTTCACCCAGCCCCTAGATCCTGGCACTTTGAACTTGGTCTTAAAGCCTCCAAATTGTAAGAGAATAAACTCCTGTTTGTTAAGGCCATCCCATTTATGGAATATAATTGTCAGAGCAGCACTAACCAGAACAATGTCCTTTTCTGAATCTGGTTTCAATTTCTGACAATCCCTGCCAATACACTGCTGCAATCATTTTCAATGATTCTTCAGCAAAATTTTACCTGCATGTGATATTACTGATATTGTTTGATAATGTCTGCATTTTATGGATCACATTCTTTTGAATGGGCACAAACATGGCTCTCTTCCAGTTGGTTAGACAAGTAGCTGTTTTCCAAATTTCTTGGTATTAACAATTGAGCCCCTTCAGGATTGCATCCATTTGTTGAAACATCTGAATTGACATTCCATCAATTCCTGGAGCCTTGTTTTTCGCCAGTTCCATCATTGCAGCCTGACTCCTTCCTTCCATGTCATTGGTTCTTTATCATATACTACCTCCTGAAATGTTTGAACATTGACTAATTCTTTTTGGTACTATGACTCTGCATAATCCTTCCATCTTCTTTTGATGCTTCCTGTTTTGTTTTGTTTTGTTTTGTTTTGTATATAGAAAAGCCTGTAATATTGCAACTTGAGTATTTAATTTTTCATTCACTTTTTTCAGCTTGACAAACACTGAGTGTTCTTCAATTTTGCTTTTCTAACTCCAGGTCTTTGCATATTTCTTTGTAACACTTTAGATTTTCTTCCTGAAATCTTCTGCTCAGCACTTATACTTCATAATTTTTTCTCACTCTCTTTAGTTATTCTCCATTCAAGAGCAAATTTCATAGTCTCTTTTGACATCCATTTTGGTCTTTTCTTTCTTTCCCATATTTTTAAAGGCATTTGCTTTCCTTATATATAATGTCCTCGATAATATTTCAAAATTCATCTGGCTTTCAGTCACTAGTGTTCAGAGCTTCACACCTGCCTTAGGCAGGGTTTTCTAGAGAAGCAAAACCAGAGAAGCCTAGAGAAGGAGAGAGAAATTTATCTCAAAGAAATGGCTCCTGCAGTTGTAGAGGCTGACAAGTCCCATGTCATTTGGTCAAGCATCAAGCAGGAGGCTTATCTTGACTCATGCAACTGCAGGGACTGACAAACTCAAGATCGGCAGGCAGTATAGCAGGCTGCTGGATTCAGAATCTGATGAATCCAAAATTAGTAGGTAAAATGGCAAGTTGTTGGCTCACAGGTTGTGAAAGAAACAATTCCAAGATTAGTAGGCACATATGGCAGGCTGTTGGTTCAAGTCCAGGAGCCAGAAATGATAATGAGCTAGATGCAGGATCAACCTCCAGCAGAATGCCAGAGAATTTTCCCAGGAAGTCCATATATATATATATATATTGGAAGCATGCCACACCCCTGAGGAAACTCCCATTCAACTGATTGGCTGCTTATAGGCCATTTCATCATGGAGATGATTACATTGTCAGATCTCATCATAACTGCTAAACCACTGAGAATCATAGCCTAGCTAAGTTCACATACAACTTTAACTATCATAAAACCTGCTCTTGAGATGTTACTAAATTTAGGTGGGATATACTCAAGGTTATAGTTTGGCTTTTATGGACTTGTTTTAATTTTCTTCAGCTTCAAATGGAAATTGTAAGAGCTACTGAGGGTTTATTCTGCAATGGGCCAGTGGCCCTGTTCTACCTGTTGATATTGAGCTTCTCCATCCTCTCTTCCACAAATGTATTCAATTTGATTCCTATGTGTTCCATCAAGCCAAGCCTATGTGAGTAGTCACTATTTATGTTGTTGAAAAAATATATTTTCAAGGTATAAGTCATTGGTCTTGCAAAATTCTGTCATGCAATCTTTGGTATCATATCTATCACCAAGGACATTTTTTCCAACTACTGATTCTTATTTCCAACTGTCAAATTCTAATCACCAGTTATCAGTGTATCTTGATTGCATGTTTGATCAGTTTCAGACTGCAGAAGTTGGTAAAATCTTCAATTTCTTCATCTTTGGCATTAGTGGTTGTCATGTAAATTTGAATAAGATTTGTATTAACTGGTTTTCCTTGTTGTTGTTATGTGCCGTTGAGTCGGACCTGACTCATAGCGACCGCTCCTTGGGTTTCTGAGGCAGCATCATTACAGAAGTAGATTGTCCAACCTTCCTTCTGAGGAGTGGCTGGTGGGTTTCAACCGCCAGCCTCCTGGTTAGTATCAAGTGCCTTAGACACTATGCTACCAGAGCTCCCAGTTTTCCCTGCAGGCATATGGATATTATTCTATTACTGGCAGTGGTGCACTTCAAGATAAATCTTGAAATCTTCTTTTGATGATGATTATGATGCCATTTTTCTGCAACTTGGCATTCCCAAAATAGTAGAATATGTTGTTGTTGTTGTTAGGTGCTGTCAAGTCAGCTCTGACTCATAGCCACCGTATGTACAACAGACAAAAACAATGCCTGGTCGTGGGCCATCTTCACAATGCTTGCTATACCTGACCCCATTGTTGTAGACATTGTGTCAATCCATCTCTTTGAGAGTCTTCCCTTTTTTCACTGACCCTCCATTTTACCAAGCAGGATATGCTTCTCCAGGGAATGGTCCCTTCTAACAACATGACCAGAGTAGGTGAGACAAAATCTGGCCATTCTTGCTTCCAAGGAGCATTCTGGCTGCACTTCCTCCAGGACAGAATTGTTCCTTCTTCTGACAGGCCATGGTACTTTCAGTATTCTTTGCCAACACCACAACTCAAAAACATCAACTTTTTTTGGGTCTTCCCTATTCATTGTCCAGCTTTCACATGTATATGAGGTGATTGGAAATACCATGGAATGGGTTAGGCACACCTTAGTCTTCAAAGAGATATTTTTGTTCTTCAGCACTTTAAAGAGGTCTTTTGCAATATTTGCCCAGGTCATTTGCCCAGTGCAATATGACATCTAATTTCTTAACTGGTGCTTCCATTAGTGTTAATTATGGATCCAAGTAGTATGAAATCTTTTAGTGCTTTAATCTTTTCTCCACTTATCATGATGCTCCTTTTTGGTCCAGCTGTGAGGAGTTTTATTTTCTTTATGTTAAGTGCTTCAAGTCATCTTCACTTTCTACAAGCAAGGTTGTGTGGTCTGCATATTACAGGTTGTTAATGAGTCTTCCTCGAAAACTGATGCTGTGTTCTTCTTCATATAGTCCAGATTCTATACAGTACAATAGGATTTTCCAAACCAAAGTGGCCAATACCAGTCCATGTAACCTCACCAAGGCCTACGATATTGATCTTTATGCGTTACCTTTCATTTTGATGACTTTTAATTTTCCTAGATTCATACTTTATGCATTCCACATTTGCATTATTGATGGATATTTGCAGCTGTTTCTTCTCATTTTGAGTCATCCCACATTAGCAAATGAAGGCCCCAAAAGCTTTGCTCCATGGATGGTAAAGTCAACTCTTTTTTGAGAAGGCAGCTCTTCCTATATTTGAGGGCCTTCCAACCTGAGGCAAGTTTTTCAGAAATAGATCTCCAGATTCTCCTTCCCAATCTGTCTTAGTTTGGAAACATTTAGTATACATAATTTCTTTCTTTTTTTAAAGAAAAAAGTGCAGCTTTTTAACAAATGACTTACAGAATAATCAGTGAATGATTTATATCCATCATTCATAAAATATTTTTAAATTGTATGTTATTTATGCTTTCTTATTGTAATTGAAATTACCATTTTCTGTAAAGAAAAAGAAAGACAAATTTCCAAAAATGTTCATATATTTTTCTGAAATCATTTGTCTGTGTTTCTTGCATAAATATGATTCTGCTCAGTTTATGTAAATTCTGTATGTCAGAAAAAGTCTCACAAGTTTATTAAATTCCAGAGTTTTGATGGACAATCTATTATGAGCATCCAAATATACCTTTAAGATGCAAGCAAGTAGAGATGTTTAATGCTTTAAAAAAAAAAAAAAATCTCCACTTCCTCTTCTCCATAGGAGTAAAGTAAAGTACTAGAGGTCAGAGGCTGTGTGCATCATGCTTCCTCTTGCAGTTTTAGCTATCCCTAGAGACCAAGTTATTCTGAAGAAACCAAACATCAGATTACCTTGTGTTTATAGTGAAATTTAACCAACCTGGACTCACAGTTGCTACATTTGCTTTGCTATATGATTTTAAAGAATCTAAAGCAGAAATTGATAAGTAAAGGAACAGGATCCCTTATAAAATATATATTGAGATACAATAAAACATCCTTGTATTAATCTAGCAAACCACAATCTCCTAGGAACTGTAATAGGTAGAAAAATGATTGATAAGAAGCAGGGAATGTAATACATTTAGTAAGGTATTTCAGAAAGATATCAGAGAGTAAAAGACCACTTCTGGAAGTATAGATATGTTCAAATTAAAATAGATCAATGTACCATCACTCAAATCAATACTTAATTTAGTAAACTATCTAAATATTTTATTTCTTGAAGTGCCAAAGAGGCAGAGAACGCCACGGCTGAATCCCAACTACTGTTTCTGAGGAGACATTTTGCGTGTTTAAGGTTAGTAAAACGAGGTCAAAGCAATGTATCAGGTAGGATACATTGGATTCAATTAACTATATTATAAGCCACAAATTGCATATAATAATCTTTCAAAAAATTTAGCACCTTATTTCATTAAAAATTAAATAAATAACAAATCCAATACAAAATTGAGCTAAAGGCTCAGTTTAATATTACAGTGACCAAACAAATAGTCTATGAAAATTCTCCCATGACCAGCCTCCTGACTTACAAATATGGAGAAAATAATAATATAACAATTAAAAAGTTTGAAGCAGAGTCTGTTGAGCAGTAGATGTATCTTTTACATACACCTGGAATCTGAAAAAAGTGAATTTGAACTGTGAATGTGATTTTTAGTCACCATTGATTTCAACGAAAATGGGAAACAAATGGGTATTGTGTTTTATGGAAAATACTTAAGTACAGAAACATGTGGATTCCATTATACTGTCCATATTATTGCTATTTGTATTGTGAATTTGAGGTTGCTATCTTAGCAAATTAGCAAATATATCATCATTTCCTTTGAACTGACTAACTAGATTGAAACAACTGATAGTTGTTGCTGACACAATGGATTCAGCCTTAAAACCAGTAAAATCTTGAACAAATTATCAAATAAATCAGCATCCATTCTAAATGATAGAATTTGTGACTTTTTCTGAATGATGAAAACATACTAGACCCACTCTTTCATACACTTTGGTTCAAAGAATGGAAACCAGCCATGAATCTAAAAGTATTAGAAGAGGCACTGTTTGCAGCTTTGAGTCCAACCCCTAACTCATTCAGCTGAGAAAATTCTACAACTGTCATTCTTACATCTCTACATATTTTGATGGAAACATTAAAAAGAGACTGAAATTCTGCAAAGACTTATATTCTAAGACCAGACATAGTGAATGATTTTTGACCTAGCTAATAATAGAACTGAAATTTGTTGAAATTAATCATGGCATTTTAAGTGAGTCCCTTTCAGTAATTATGAGGGATTCAATTACTAGAACCCTCTGGCAGTGCAGCTGGTTACCTTAGAAATAATTTACCAATAATGCTTTTACAAAAATTATCATTCTGAACAATTTAGGGCAAATCATAATTTGTTGATGATAATGTCATGTTGGAAGACAAAAAATTTTTAGACCTTGAAAGATCTCAAAGTCCCCAAAAAAATGATACTAGGGTAAATGAACATTCTGTACATCTTTTCTTTGAATTTGAATTACTTGGTTGTTATGTATATGTTGTTGTTATTTGCCGTCGAGTCGGCCCCGACTCATAGCGACCCCTCCTTGGGTTTCCGAGGCAGTATCACTACGGAAGTAGGATTGCCCAACCTTCCTTCCGAGGAGTATATACATGGCAATAAATACACTCATTCAACAGTTTATACTTGTACAGTTTACTGACCTTAATTATATTCTTCAAGTTGTGCAACATTTCTCCCCTTCCTTTTCTGAGTTGTTTCTCTCTCATTAACATAAACTCATTGTCCCCTAAGATTCCTATCTAATCTTTCAAGTTGCTGTTGTAAATTTGATCCCATATTGATTGTTCTTAAAAGAGTACAATGTTCAAGAGAGAACATTCTTACTAGTTACAGTAAATTATTGTTCAGTTTTAAGAAGACTTCAGGGGATATTTTTGGTTTAAATGTTAAAGATTAACTCAGGGCAGTAGTTTCAGGGTTCATCCAGCTGTTGTGGGTCCAGAAAGTCTGAAGTCCATAATAATTCTAAATTCTGTTCTACATTTCCACCTTTGATTAAGATTCTCTTATAGAAGTTTTGATTTAAAAGTTCAGTAATAGTAGCTGGGCACCATCCAGTTCCTGGTATCGTGGTAAAGGAAGTAGTTGTTCATGGAGATAATTAGACACATATTCGATATCTTCTTCCATTCCTAACTTTCCTTTCTCTGTTGTTTCTGGTAAATATAGATCAATTGTGCTTTGGATGGCCTTTAGCACTATGCACTGAACTAAGAGATTCAACATTTTACAACAGGTAAGTCAAAATTAGTGCAGAAGAATGGCCTTAGAAGAGTTTGCCTTAATTGGTCATTTGTGTTTAATATAATGCAGATGAGTTTATGACAATAGTCTATCATAAGGACTTCAGAAGGAAAAAGATAGTTTCCTTTTTTTTTAAATGGCAATTACACATCATTTACTTTTAAATTTCAGGGCATTTAAAATGACAACAAGTTGACAAACTATCCATCATGAAACTTTGAGGCCAGTAAGACAAACATAATGAAAAACTTGAAAAGGACACATTAACCCCTCTTCACTACGCATAGCATTTAAGTAGGAAGAAACAATTCTTAGAGATAATCATCTTAGTACAACATGGTTCTCATATTTAGGATTGGTTTATTGAAACAACTGTTGATGCAGTTTAGGAAAACATTGAGAACAAATCTCTGATGGAGAATAAGTGATTGAGATTTTCAGTAAAGAATATTTCTGTTGTTTTAATGGGTATATGGACGGATAGATAGGTGAACAAGCTAAACAATTAGGTATGTCTAAATGGAGAGTGTATCCATGATCATATATAGGGTTGGAAGACAATGGGCCTAGAAGTTCATGTGAATGATCAGAATTCCCGGGTGTATAGTGGAGCTGACAAGGGGCAAGGTTATGGTCATTGCTTGGTCACAGCCAGCTACCCAGAGGGACCGAGTAGTTGATCCTGCGGGCTTGGGAC
>NW_006921689.1:2603991-2606368 GCF_000298275.1 Orycteropus afer afer | reverse complement strand
TAAATTTTGGTCAATGACATGAGACAAAGTATATGTGAACTGCTGTATGAAAAGTGAATTTACTCTGTAAATCTTCACCCAAATCAAAGTAAAATATAATAAATAAATAAATAAAATAGAAAAAAAAAAGAATATTTCTGTTGTTTTAAACATCATTTGAAAGTGAGAATTAACAAAGTAATGTTGACAAAATTCTACTTTCATCTACAGTTTTGATGCTTTGATATAAAAGTGTGCTCTGTGAAGAATTTTAGGGAAGATATTCTAAGTTGTTTCATAGATATTATCTCATTTAAACCATTTATAATAATTTTTAAAAAAATAAAAAATATACATCATTAACATACTACACATAAACATTGTTTCACATCCTATTTTGGTGAGTAGCACCTGGGATCTTAAAAGCTTGTAAGAAGCCATCTAGATGCAATGATGGATCTCTCCTCATCCAGAGCAAAAAAGGAATGAAGAAACCAAAAATCCCTGGAAACAATTAGTTCAAGGGACTGGTACACCATGCAATCCTCAGCCTATATGGCTATGAGACCAGAAGAAGTAGATGGTGACTACCTACTACTATCAACCACTCAGAGGGGGATCTATGTAGGAGATCCTGGATAGAGTGGGAGAAAATGTGGAATAAAACTCAAAATCATTGAAAAAAAAAAAAAAAAAGGGGCGGGACCAGGCTTGCTAGTCTGATAGAGCCTGGTGAAACCCCTGAGACTATGGCCCCTAGCTGCATTCAGGTCTGGAGTTGAACCCACTACTGTGGCTTCCAGCCAAACAAAAGACAGGCATATGAGATGAACATTGACATTAGGTAGATACCCTTCTTGAAGAGATCAATCATGGGTGAACAGAAGGGTTGTGTGTGCACAGGGAGACAGCTTGGAGGGTAGGAGTGCATGGGAGGGAAGGACACAGGGAAGGTGTGGCTATGAGGAGGAAGTGGGAGGAGAGCTCTTGCATCATGGGAGATTGCAGTCAATGTCATGAGACAAAGTATATGTGAGCTGCTGTACGGAAGATGAATTTTCTCTGTAAACTTTCATCCAAATCACAATAAAATTTTTTAAAAAGAAAAATATATATGCATAATATAATCTAAAATCTAAAACAAAAATACAGATTACCTGAACTAGAGTACAATGTCTTGTCTTATTAGTTTGTGTTTCCCACTTGCATTATGGCTGACTGTATCCAAGTGACATAAATAAAACATTTAAATATTTAACCTTGAATATAATGTGATATATTTATCAGATTTGTGATTGGCCTGACACATTTGAGTAAAAATATAAGAATGAATGATTAGGGAGTTCAGGTAAGATGGCAAACTAGGCAGAAAGACCTGTTCAACAAAGAAAAGTGAAACC
This sequence comes from Orycteropus afer afer, assembly GCF_000298275.1. Lineage (NCBI taxonomy): Eukaryota > Metazoa > Chordata > Mammalia > Tubulidentata > Orycteropodidae > Orycteropus > Orycteropus afer. The sequence goes on along the minus strand of NW_006921689.1, from coordinate 2,604,989 downwards.
AATTAACACAGACACAGATGATAATCCTGGACCCCTGAGCCTTGAAGGGAAGGATGTAGAAGTGGACTATACCCCAACTAGCAGAAGAATTTGCATGAAAATACCAAAAAAGGAGACAGATGGAGCTGCAGTCTGTCAGTGATCCTGAGCAATCCGGACGGCATGGCACAGACAGCTTGGGAGTACTGAGTGGTGGCAGGACCTAAGAATTAACTTAAAAATCAGCCCTGCTAGCCAAGGACTGCATAGAGGACCTGCTTTGTTGGCTGGGGAATAAACGGATAAGGTGAAGAGAAATGCGGGCTGAGCTGTGGACTTTTGCCAGTCCGGAGGGCCACTATTTTGAATGTTTAAAAGCAGCTTGACTATTTTGGATATTTAAAGAGACAGCGCTCTTGCAGATTCCTGGGGCTTAAGAACAAGGTCTGCTTTCCAGCAACCCCAAGAGCACTCTGGACCTGCAAGACTGACAAGGTGCGACATTGCTCTTGTTACTCTTACACCCAACACCCACTTGGTGAATGGAGGTGAGGCCATACCCCACTCCCACCCACCTTCTGGGCCCACAGGAACTCCACCACAGTCTGTGTACTCAGACGGAGCCTGGGTACCCTGCCCTGTCCTTCACTGATTTCTTTTTCTCTTATTTCTTTTTTGCCTTCTTTTTTCTGATGATTAGTTTGCTTGTATCTGTCTGTTTTAAAACAACTGTTATTATTAATACTTTTGTCCTTTTTACTATTATTCTTAATCTTCCCCTCCCAGGTCTAGATTTCAGCATGTTTTCTTTTCCTTGTTCCTGGTTGAAAAAAAAAAAATTAATTTTTGACTTTTCTTTTTTTAATTTAAGTTGTTTTTTATTCCTTTTTTTCTCATGGTTAACCCTGTTCCTTGTTTTTCTTTTTGCATTTTTCTCATTTTTTTTTCTTTCATTATTCTCCTTCTCTATCTTTTATCTCTTAGTGCCCTATCCCCAGATATTGTAGGTTTTCTTGTTT
>NW_006921689.1:2573716-2579852 GCF_000298275.1 Orycteropus afer afer | reverse complement strand
TGTTAGATAGATAGAGATAAGTATTGATTTGGGTGAAGAAAAGGGCAATGTACCAAATGTGAGTGACCAATATGGCAGCATTGAGGATGAGAACATAGAGAGGTACATGGGAAGTACAGAGAACAGAGATGAACCCTTTTGCACATACAGTACTGTATTGTCAGTGAAGGCAAACATGGGTATATGAGTGGATAGATGGGTGGACAGGCTGAACTATTAGGCATGTCTATGAAATGGAGAGTGTATCCAAGAACATGTATAGGGTTGGCAGACAATGGTCCTAAAAGTTTATGTGAATGATCAGAATTCCCAGGTGTATAGTAAAGCTGACAAGGGCCAAGGTTGTGATCACAGCTTGGTCACAGCCAGTTACCCAGAGGCACCGAGTAGTTGAACCTGCAGGCTTGGGACCATAGTCTCAGGGAACATCAAGCTCAATTGGCATAATATACTATACAAAACATTGTTCCACCTCCTACTTTGGCAAGTAGCAACTAGGATCTTAAAGGCTTGCAAGCTGCCATCTAGATGCAGTGATGGGTCTCTCCTCGTCCAGAGCAAAGAAGAATGAAGAAAACCAAAATTCATGGAAACAATTAGTCCTAGCCTCTGGTACACCATCCGATCTGCAGTCTATATGACTATGAGACCAGAAGAACTAGATGGTGCCTGGCTACCACTGTCATCCACTTGGAAGGGGATCTATGCAGGAGATCCTTGAAGGAGAGGGAGAACAATGTGGAGCAAAACTCAAAATCATTTAGAGAAAAAAAAAGGGGGGGTTGGGGAACCAGGTTTGCTGGTCCAACAGAGCCTGGTGGAACCACTGAGAGTATGGCCCCTAGCTGCCCTTCAGGTCTGAAATTGAACCCACACCCGTGGTTTCCAGCCAAACGTAAGACAGGCACATGAGTTGAACATTTACCTCAGGTAGATACACTCCTTGGAGAGAAAAATCATGGGAGAAAGAAAGGCTGCTTATGCACAGAGAGACAGCTCAGGGGGCAGGAGTGCATGGAGGAATGGACACTGGGAAGAGGTAACTATGAGGAGGAAGTGGGAGGGGAGTTGTTGCATTGTGGTAAACTGTGGTCAATGTCATGAGATAAAATGTATGTGAACTGCTGTATGGAAAGTGATTCTGCTCTGTAAATCTTCACCCAAATCACAATAAAAAAAAAAAAAATGGATGAATGATTACATAACAGGAAACTTTTGTTTTCTTCTTTTTACTTTCCTTCTCTATGCTTAATTTTCCAAAATTTCCCCCAATGAATATGTATTTCTTTCATTATCTAAAAAAGAGCACAACATTAAGAAAAATTGCTATTCATGTTGCCCGGAACACTATAGATATTCAATAATTGGTGGCATTGGTTAAGTGGTAAATTAGATTATCTGCCAATTCTGCAATGTAATATAAAGGTAAAATTAATTCATATACCTATATCTAATGCCACTCTTTAGTATATTTGGTTAAGACTTGTTTCTATTTATATTTTACATTTGCTCATCAAGATATTTCAAATAAGGAACAGTAAGACTGTGGTGGAAAGACTCTACCATATTTTAGGGAAACCAAAACAAAACAAAACCCATTGCCATCCAGTTGATTCTGACTCATTGTGACCTCACAGGTTACAAAGTAGAACTACTCCAAAGGAATTTCTTGGCTGCAATGGTTAAGGAAGCAAATCTCAAGGATTTTTCTGTGTAGCACTGCTGGATGGGTTTGAACTGCCAAACTTTAAGTTAGTAGACATTTGCAAACCACCTGCATTACTCAGAATATTCTACAGAAGTGTTTGTCAAACCATGAACCACACACACCAATCTTGTAACATTTGCTGAGGAAAAAAATAATAAATCTACCATTAAATAAAGTTTGTTGAAATTTCTTTCTTTCTTTTAAAGAACCATGCCTTCTTTTTTGAATGCTTCTATCTCTTATCTGTCTTTAAAAGACTCTGAAAAAACCTTCAACTTTGGGGAAATATGTATTTCCCAAAAATATATTTGTCTCTAACATCTTTTACGTATATTAAAAAGTTGATAACATCCCACAAAACTAGTATTCTGAGACACACAATGCAAACGCTGACCCTAGAGATAGATGGTGACTAAAAGTAAACATATTTTTGGATATTTTATAAAAATAGTTTTTTCTTATTTATGGTCTATCTATATAAATTCACTGAAAGAATTGCCTATCTATTTTTAAAATGTTAAATATTAGGATTGCATTAATATTCTATCAAATTTAATGTAAACAACTGATTGCATCAATCTCTTAGGGGTTATTCTCGGTCTTATTTGCCAAAGGAGCAGCCCCATGCAGATGCCTTGTAGTATTTGAAAACAATCAGGATTGTAAGTTGCTCACATGGCCAGTATATATCTAAAAAAGAATTATGTTTTTGAATCACTAAGATCATCACTGAGCACAATTTTAGTTAAAAGGTCTAAATGATCTAAGCCAGCTACTTTCATGCCTAATCACCAGATAACTATAACCAAGGGCTTAAGTCAATACTGGTAATCTTAGCATTAAGAGATCAAGTTGTTTTGTGAAGTGAACACTTTCACTTTGTTTTTCTAACTACTTCTATGTTACGACTGATATGTGTCAGACTTAGCAAAGGATTTGCCTTGATCAATACTATTGGAGTAGGTAGAAGATTGGCCTAGCGATTAATTTCATGTTTTACTCATGGGAACAAAAGAGCTGAATGTATTTGTCTCTATAATCCCTTTTCCCAGATGTAATTACAAATGGAATTGATCAACTCATGTGTTTCTACTGAGACAGAAGAGTGGGTATTAGAATTGCTAGGGTGTGTAATAATTTAGTACAGATCATTGGTCCTTGGGGCTGCATTGAATTGGATATTAGAATCTTATTTTTAAAGAAAACACTTTTTCTTCAAGTTCCTGCTTGTCAAGGTTAAACAACTTTCTCTTTTGGCATCTTTGTAGATCCATGTCAAAAAAGCTAAGACCTAGAGGTTAATTGGCAGAAGGATAGAGTTGGAAGAATGGTAGATTTTGAAGACAGGCTTCCTTGAAGATATTCAAACTGGTAAATATTTACTTCCTTGCAGCCTCAATATTTACAATGTAGATAATGATATCTAGCTTGCAGAATAGTTATGAGGGTTACACAAGATCATCCTTGTAAAGCAACCAGACATGGCCAGAGAAGTGATAAGCAGTTAATAAAAGCAAATCCTTAGATTTTAGATACAATATTTGCTGTGTAACTTCCATAGCATACAAGGTAGAATTTTACCTTAATATTTATGTCCTATTGATCAGTTGTAAAACTCAGTACTCACAAAATATCTGTTAAGGGTAGCAATTTGTTAAGCTGGGCTTGCACTCCCTATGAGAAAGGGGGAAATATCAGTGAACTGCATTAGAATCTTCCCTTTATGTTCACAGTATCTATAGGCGTATACCTGTGCCAGAATAATTACAAATTCTGAAATTGTACACATCAGTGTTCATGCAGGAATATAATCAATTTGGGATCCAAAGTAAAGAGCTAAGATCCAAGTATCTTGGCTTACTAACTTACATCTTTGAAAATGTCAAAAAGTGAAGGAGATCCAAGTATATAGGCTAGCCAAGCTTTATTTTTGAAAATTTAAAATTAGACTGTTTGTTTTTCCAATATATGCATATTAATTCTGCCTTGCCCACCTCTGATTCATTGCAGTACTACTGCCTTTGAACAGTTTCCTAAAATGTGTGTGTGTGTGTGTATGTGTGTGTGTGTCTATTTTTCCCCAGGCTTTGGAAGACTAGCATACTGTCTCATGTAATGAAAGCCAGAGCTAGTATGGCAGACTTCTATAAGTTTTCTGCCAAGGAGCTTTGATGCACAGTTCTGCAAACATCCTCAGCCAATGAGCAGTGCATCACATAACCCTGATGTGAGTATGTATGATTTTATGCTACATTTATTTTGTTCTGGCCAAAAAATTTGACTTCTAATAGCTGACAAAAGTCAAACAGATGAAAGTTTACACTTGCCATCAAGAACCATCTTTCTAGATGTTACAAATTCAAGTTGTACAAAAACTCAAAATGTTTTCAAGGGAATGATGAATGAAATAGAGTGAAAAAAGTAGTGGGCAATTAGGCAGAAGGTAGAAAAGTGTTACCATTATGAAGGGCTTCATAGACCACACTGAAACCAAATAGGAGGGTCCAACCAATGTAGAAAGAAGATATGGATGCAGCCTATCATGGTTTCAAGGGATCTGAAGAGAACTGCAGAGAGAATGCCAATGGAGGAAGAATGTATCTTCATTGGGGACTTTGTCATAATTACCCTACAAACCTCTGATCAATGAAAAACTCTACTTCTAGATTTATTATCTCTCTCAGTGTCTCTTTCTATCTCTCTTTCCTGCTTTCCCTCCTTCCGTACACATACATCTTTCCATCAGCTTCCCAGGAATTGTGTATAATTATTACTTAACTGTACTCCTATTATTTTTATTTTGAAATCAAATAATATCATATCAAAAAAAATTATGTCTGCTACTTTATCTCTTATTTTAAAGATCTTTACAATAAAAATTAAGCCATCTTTATGTTCTGAATTCACTGGTCACTTCCATCATTTTGGCTATAGGCACAAAGTCATGATCTGTTGTTTCTTCCATCTTGGTCTGAAACAAGTAACAATATTTTTATTAGTCTTGAAAATGTGAAAATTGGCTTTGAAAAAAAAATTAAGGATTTTTAACCCAAGATGATTTCTCTATCATTTGCCCGCAATAGTCTTACTAATCCAAAGATGTTTCTTTCAGTTTTGCAAACCAATTATGTATTTTTTGGTATAATTTCTTCTTGTGCCCTATAAACCATTTTTATATGTAAAGTCAGTCATGGTTTTACCATCTAGGACACCCCTAAGTGACAGAAAACAACTAAACCTAGTGATGTTAAGAGAGAATTTGGTCATGTGACTGCAAAGTCTAGTGAAAGGGCTGACTTCAGATGCAACTTATGATTTGAGATCCACTGACTTCTCCAGGATGTTGTTCCTCTCTCTCTTTCTCTTCTCTCTGTGACCTCTTGGATATTTACCTTCCCAGGTGAGTAACAAGGTGGCTTAAGCACATTTGAACTTTACATATTTTGTTGTTGTTTTTCAAATATTTCCTTGTTTCTTAGGCCAAGCCCTAGGGTTAACTCTGAAAGGATTAATTGAAAGGGCATTAGCTAATTACTGTGGCCAGAGAATTGGAATAAACTCATTTCTTAGGTCTGGGTTGTATTTCATACCCACATAGGTGAAGGTAGCATATGCTTTATTCAAAGCATGCATGGTAATGTTACCCAAAATAAAACGAAACCATTGTCCTCAAGTCGATTTCTACTCATAGTGACCTATAAAACAGAGTAGAACTACTCCATGGGTTTTCCAAGGCTGTAAATCTTTAGGGAAGCAGGTTGTCACATTTTTCTCCCAAGAACACAGGTTCAAATCTTTGACTTTTTGTTTAGTAGCCAAGCCACTCTGCCATCAAGGATCCTCTGAAAATGCTGCGGGTGAGGTGGGGGGGGATGATTACCCCAACACTAAAACATGGTTTCCTTATAAAAAGAAGAATGAATGGGTGTGGAGTGACCCAAACAAACTAAATAGTAGACTGCTTCAAATTCCATTTTGCCAAAAATATCTTTTCAGATAATTTTAAAAACATTTAAATCTAAACCATTAACTTTTTGCTCTTCCTTTCTATCCCTCCTTTTGGGTATCTCCTTTTCTTGTTAATGTTCCTACAGTGGGGATAAGGGTTGGATCATAGATGGAAACGAATCTGAAAACCAGAAGTGAGGACCTTCCCAAAGGTCCACAACTCTGTGATCACAGGCATTGATTAAAAGCTGTTTGAATTAACAAAAAGCCTGAAAGGCATGCCCTAAAATTTCAGATTAGATGCTAATGACATCTGCAAGGGCAAGGATTTAGCCTTTTCCTTAATGGATAACCGTCTGTCCTAAAAGATTTATTGAATCTAAGATGCCATTGGGAGCTCTGGTAGCATAGTGGCTAAGGCACTTGACTGCTAACCAGAAGGCTGGCGGTTCAAACCCACCAGCCACTCCTCGGAAGGAA
>NW_006921689.1:2561987-2568351 GCF_000298275.1 Orycteropus afer afer | reverse complement strand
TATATATATATGAATGCATATGAACTCACAACATTGTCATACTCATCCTCCTACTTAGAGGAGTCCCTGGGTAGTACAAAGAATATAGTTCTCAACTAGCAGCTGAAAATTAGGCATTTGAACTCACCCAGATGTGCCTTGGAAGGCAGACCTGGTGATCTGCTTCCAAAAGGCCACAGCCTTGAAAACCCTGTGGAGTTTTTCTACTCTGCATACATAGGGTTGCCATGAGACAAAATCCACTCTATAGCAATTATCAACAACTTCCTATTCACAGGTTATTGAGCTAATTTTTTAAGCATATTTTTATAGGACAGTGTTAGCATAAGCCATTACTAATAAACTGATAATTCTTCATCAGTCACTGCTCATACTATTTCTTTTTCCTAGAATTTATCCTTCCTCCCAGATAGTTAGGAGCTCTGGTGGCATAGTACCTAAGGCATTTGACTGCTAACCAGAAGGCTAGTGGCTCAAACTCACCAGCCACTCCTTGTGTTCTGGTTACCTAGTGCCACTCTGACAAGAAATATATACCACAAATGGGATGGCCTTAACAAACAGGAGTTTATTCTTACAATTTGGAGGCTTTAAGTCCAAGTTCAGAGTGCCAGGTTCTAAGGGCTGGTGAAAGCCCCTCAATCTTGGTGTCCAGCTCTGCCTCCTGCTCCTAAACTATCTTGCTCTGTGGGTCAGACAACCTGCTACTCCATTTCAAGCCGGTCTCTTCCACCAATTAATGCCTGAAGGCAACCCACTCCACCAGGAAGCCGCCTAACCAAAGGCATCAAGCTTTGTCTTCCATGGGCTGGTAAGGCTGTCGCTGTCTCATGCTGGTTCTCTTGGCTCTACTCCTGCCATCTCTCATGCTGGTCTCTGGGCTCCGCTTCTGCCATCTCTCTGTCAGGGTCTCAGGTCAAGGATGCACTCTACTCCTGTTTCCACATTTTAGGCATCTATGAGAGCAGCACCCCACTCTCGGTACCATATTCTGTTCTGGTTACCTAGTACCACTCTGATAAGAAATATATACCACAAATGGGATGGCCTTAACAAACAGGAATTTATTCTTACCATTTGGAGGCTTGAAGTCCAAATTCAAGTGCCAGGCTCTAAAGACTGGGTGAAAGCCCCTCAACCTTGGGGTCCAGCTCTGCCTCCTGCTCCTGGCCCATTGAAGCTAGAGGTGTTTCTTCACTCAGACAGCTGCTGGCTGCTGAGGCTGAAAAACCCAAGGTTGACAAGTAGAAAGGCACAATCTTGATGTTACCAAACCTCATAGCAGGCCATTAATTCAAGTCCATTGTAAGTCCCAAGGTTGGCAGAGCATGGCCAGCTGCTCAACAAAGACATGGCTACATGCAGGGTCCAAGCATGTCATAAGCTAGAGACCATTCCCAAGGCTTCTCTTTATATACAGGAAGCAGACCACATCCCAAAGGCAGCTACCCATCATGGAGTTGATTGATTGCCAGTCTCATCATGGGGAATAACTACCACCCACTGCCCAGCCACTCAACCTTGGAAGGAAGATTGGGCAACTTACTTCTGTAAAGATACTGCCTCAGAAGGAAACCCAAGCAAGTGTCACTATGAGTTGAATTGACTTGACAGCAGTCAATTTGGTTTTTTCTTTTTTTTTTTTTAGTTTCCAGATAGGTGTCTTTCCCAAACAAACCTTATTCATCTATGTTTTCCTCATATTCACATCTTTCTCGTCCTCCTTCCTAAAGTTCTTATAGTGGTCATTAGGGTCATTCACAGATGTTCCATTTCACCCAATACCAGCCACATGGAAAGATGGCACCTGCCCACTCTTTTGACATTAGCATGCCCAAGTATTTTGTTTTGATCAAGGATGTGCAAACAGAGGTTCAGTTCTTGGCAGAGGTTTATGAAAGGGCCAGGAAACCATTCCCCAAGTCCTTTTTCTTGCCTTGGTTATTGTGGATACACACAAGACTCCAAACTTAGATCAGCAGTGATCCAAGAATCAATAGCTAAACTGAGCCTTCTTGAAATGAAGATAGATTGGGAATGAGAAATACAGATTTGTTGTATTAAGCCTTTGATATTTGAGGATCATATCTCACCATTGAAAAACCCAGTAGCTCTCAACTAGGGGCAAACTTGCTGTCTAAGAGACATCGGGCACTCTCTGAAGACAATTTTAGTTGTTAGAGAAGAGATGGGGTGCTATTGGCATCTAATTAGTAGAGGTCATGGATACTTACTTGTTACAATGCACAAGACAATATCAACAACAAAGAATTATCTGACTCAAAATGGCAATATGCCAAACCTGAGGAACTTTTATCTAGATCATCATAATTGATATATTCCATAAAATTAAGCATTTACTTCAAAATTTCTACAGTAGTACTTAAGTATTGTGGTCATTAAATGATCATTGATTGAAAGTTAATCCAGAGTTCTGATAAGACAGCAGAAGCGGAATAGGCAGACAAGCTACACAGACCATGTTCAACAAAGAAAAGGGGAACCAAGTAACACCGATACAGAAGATAATCCTAGAACCCTGAGCTTTGAAAAGAAGGATACAGAAGTGGACTAAACTCCAGCTAGTAGAAGAACCTGCATGAAAACTTTGAAAAAGGAGACATACAGAGCTGCAGTCTGTCAGTGATCCTGATGGCACGAACAGCTTGGATATCGCCAAGTGTTGTTGTTGTTGTTGTTGTTATGTGCTGTGGAGTCAGAGCTAACTCATAGCATCCCACCCTTGGGTTTCTGAGGCAGTATCACTACTGAAGTAGATTGCCCAACCTTCCTTCTGAAGAGTGGATGGTGGGTTTGAACCACCAGCCTTCTGGTTAGCAGTCAAGAGCCCTAGGCACTTAAGAATTAACTAAAAATCAGCCCCGCTAGTCAGGGGCTGCACAGAGGACTGAATTGTGAATAGTGAATAAAAGGGGAAGCAATGAAGAGGGAGACAGGCTGAGGGGGGGACTCTTTGCTGGGCAGAGGGTTCAGCCATTTTGAATGTTCACAATTGGTTTAACCATTTTAGATATTTAAAGCAACAACATTCTCCCAGATTCTAGGTACCTAAGAATAGCCTTCACTTGCTGGGGACTTCAAGGACATTCCGGACATGAATGACTGGAAAGGTACAACTTCTCCTTGTTACTCTTATACCCCATACCTTCTTGGTGAACAGAGGTGCAGCCATCCCTCACTCCCAACCACCTTCTGGGCAAGCAGGACTTCCATCCCAGTCTGTGTGCTCTGACGGTACCTGGGTGCCCAGCCTTGCACTGTCTACATTTCTTTTCCTTTTTTTTTTTCTTTTTAAGTTTGTTTGTTAGTATTTTAAAATTATTATTTTCTCTCTCTCTCTTTTTTTGTCCTTTTTATTATTCTTCTTTATTCTTCTATTCCCAGGGTCTAGTTTTCAGCTTTTTCTCTTTTCCCTGTTTGTGGTTCCCATTTTTTTCTTTCTTGTGGTTCTCTACATTCCTTACTTTTCTTATTGCATTTTTCCCATTTCCTTCTTCATTACTCTCCCACTCTACCTCTTTTCTATTATTACCTCCTCCCCAGATATTGCTGGGTTATTTTTTTTTTCCTTTTTCTCCACCCCCTCCCCTTTTTCAATGCATAGTTCCTTTGACTTTTCAAAGTATTTCTTTAAATAATTTCTCTCATTTATTGCCTTTCCTCCTTTATTTATTTTTTTTTTCTCTTTTTGGTGATAGTTCCTGTGTGTTTATGTAGTGTTTTTCTTGTCTGCTTGCTTTTATTTTTTTAATGGCTTTTTGATTGTTGTTTTTGTCTAACTGGGTTGGAGACAGTAACTGTGCCAATACAATGCAACCATACCTGCACCTCCTGCAGTTCCACTTACTGAGTGAGAGCCACAACTTCCTTACCCACCAACTGGCTTATGATAAACAACCACCAGGAAGAGCCTGACACACCCTTAACTACTCTTCACTAACAGTTAACAGAGGTGTGTGCACTCACTCTCATTCTCTATCACAACCACCAGGAGACAGGGAGTGAGTGCATAAGTGCTGCCAACTAGCAAATAGAGGAACACAGTACCCTGCTTACTCGGATACCTCGAAAATAGAAAAAGAAAAAGAAAATCTTGGGCAAATCATTCTAACATAAAATGACAAATTAAGTTTAAATACAACAACATAAAATGTCTCAGAGACAACAGACCATCACAGTCTACACAAAGAAGCAGAATAAAATGGATGAAACAAGGGAGAAGGATACAGACCCAGAATACATCCCTGAGGAAGAAGCAGCATTGAGACTCCATGATAAGAAATTCAAAAAAATATATACAAAGGGACATTCAAAGGTCTGAGAGACAGATCAAGGAAAACACTGACAAAACTGAAAAAAAAATAAAACCAAAGACAAAAGCCTAGAACAATTTTGAAAGAAAATACAAGAACAAAATGACAAAATAAATGAAAAATTAGAAATGATTCTAAATCTACAGATAGAAATCCAGAAGATTAATATGAAATTTTCAGAAATAGGTAACACATTGAAAGGATAAAGTAGTAGAGTCAAATTAATGGAAGACAAAATTAATGAGATGACGAAAAATACCTGACTACTTCTATGGAAAGAGATCAACCAGAAAAAAGATCAAAACACAATGAAGAAATCCTAAGTTTCATGTGGGTACTATTAAAAGGAATAACCTACATGTCACTGGAATTCTAGAACAGAAAGAGAAAAATAAAACCACTGAAAAAAATTGTCCAATATTTCTTGGAAGAGAACTTCCATGATATGATGAAAGAGGAGAATATGTCCATTCAGGGAGTTCAACAAACCCCAAAGAGGATAGACGCCAAAACAAAATCTCCAAGATATGTCACCATCAAACTCATCAAAACCAAAGACAAAGACAGAATCCTGAAAGCAGCACAGGAAAAACAAAAAGTTACCTATGAAGGACAACCAATAAGACTAAGCTCTGATTTTTAACAGAAACCACACAGGCAGGAAGGCAATGGAATGGTATACATAAAACCCTGAAAGAGAAAAATTTCTAACCAAGAATTATAAACCCAGTAAAATTGTCCCTCAAATATGATGGTGAAATTAGGAGATTTACAGATAAGCAGAAATTAAAGGAATTTGTTAAAACCAGACAGACCTTACAAGAGATACTAAAGGGAGTCCTTTGAGGAGAGAACCAGTAATAGCAAACAACAATCAAGCAGTAATACACAAGGTGATATAACCCAGAAATCAACACAGCTATGGACATATCCAAATAAAATAAGCTTATTAGATTGTAAACAGGGAACCAGAGATATCAATTGGTAAATGAGGACAGGTACAGATCAAAGAGAGGGGAAAATGAGTTCCGGCAAGATGGCAGACTAGGCAGAAGGACTGCACAGACGCTCTTCAACAAAGAAGAGGGAAACCAATTAACACAGACACAGAAGATAATCTTGGACCCCTGAGCCTTGAAGGGAAGGATATAAAAGTGGAATAAACCCCACTAGCAGAAGAATTTGCTTGAAAATACCAAAAAAGGAGACACACGGAGCTGAAGTCTGGCAGTGGCCTGAGTGACCCAGATGGCACAGAGACAGAGCTTGGAGATTCCCGAGTGGTGGTAGGACCGAAGAATTAACCCAAAAATCACCCTGCTAGCCACGGACTGCACAGAACACTGTGCACGGTGGCTGGGGCACAAACGGAGAAGATGAAGAGAAAGGTGGGCTGAGTTGTGGACTTTTGCCGGTCTGGAGGTCGCCGCCATTTTGTAGGTTTAAAAAAGCAGCTTGACTATTTTGGATATTCAAAGAGACAGTGCTCTTGCAGATTTCTGGGGCTTAAGAACACATTCTGCTTTCCAGAAACCCCAAGCACACTTGGGGCTTGCAAGACTGAAAAGGTATGACATTCTTCTTGTTACTACACCCTACACCTGCTTGGTGAACGGAGGTGTGGCCATCCCCACTCCCACCTTCCTTTGGGACCACAGGAACTGCATCACAGTCTGTGTGCTCAGACAGAGCCTGGGTGCCCTACCCAGTCCTCCACCAATTTTTTCTTTTTTCTTTTTCTTTTTTTCTTTCTTTTTCGTGGTGATTAGTTTGCTTGTATTTGTATGTTTCAAACCAACTAATACTATTAATACTTCTGTCCTTTTTATTATTATTCTTAATAATAAATCAGGTCCTAGTTTTCAGCATGTTTTTTTCCTTTTCCCTGGGCTTGGTTGAAATACTGCACCCCTAATTTAAGGTGTTTTTTTTTTCCTTTCCCCACCTTGTTTTCTCATAACTAACCCCATTTCTTGTTTTTCTTTTTGCATTCTTCCTGTTTTTTTCTTCATTTATTATTCTCCTTCCCT
>NW_006921689.1:2558485-2561887 GCF_000298275.1 Orycteropus afer afer | reverse complement strand
CCCACCAGCCACTCCTCGGAAGGAAGATGGGGCAATCTACTTCCATAGTGATACTGCCTCGGAAACCCAAGGAAGGGTTGCTATGAGTCGGGTCCGACTTGACGGCACATAACAACAACAACAAGATGCCACTGATTATAAAACATACCACTATTTCATGTACCACTGAGACAAGAAAAAACATCAGCAATTAAACTATGATAGAGCATTGATTGTAAGATGTTTCTAAATATGAGAGATGTTACGATGGGAGAAAAAATTAGCTTCTTAGAATTGATGTCATGTGAAGTAGAATATAATTTACATTGGGTGACATAGTGTAATTGTTTAGCATGTGCATTTTGGAATTGAACAGACCTGGATTTGAGACTCAGTGTTTCACACACAATCTGAATGTGCAAAAATACTTACCTCACTTTCAGTTTTTGCATATGTAAAAAACAGAATGTAGGCAATGTTAATGATACAGGGTTATGACGATCTTAACTAGTTAACCCAGGAAAACCTGTCAGTCATAATAATTGTCACTAAGTAAACATGAAAAAATAAGTCTAACTTTTATTGTAATTAATTAGGGATATACACAATCTAATAGATTAGATAAATAATTAGAGAGAGAGAGAGAGAGAAAGAGAGTGCTCTGGTAGCATAGTACCTAAGGCACTTGACTGCTAGCCAGAAGGCTGGTGGTTCAAACCCACCAGCCAGTCCTCAGAAGGAAGGTTGAGCATTCTATTTCCATAGTGATACCACCTCGGAAATCCAAGGAGGGGTCGCTATGAGTTGGGTCTGACTTGACGGCACATGACAACAACAACTATATAAATATGTCTATATATATTTTTATATATAAACATAAGTTCTTGTTGTTATGTGCTGTCAAGTCAATTCCAACTCATAGTGACCCTATGCACAACAGAATGAAACACTACCTGGTCTTGTGCCATCCTCACAATTATTGTTATACTTGAGCCCATTATTGTAGCCACTGTGTCAGTCCATCTCACTGAGGACCTTCCTCTTTTTCACTAACCCTGTATTTTACCAAGCATTATATCCTCACAAGAGATGAAGTCTCTCCATCCTTCCTTGCTTACAGGGAGCCTACTGACTATACTTTTCCCAAAACAGAATTTTCTCTCTTCTGGAAGTCCATGGTATATTCAATATTTTTCACCAACACCATAATTTAAAGGCATCAATTAATATTCTGCTTCATTATTCATAGTCCAGCTTTCATATGCTTTTTTCATGCTTGCATGGGTGTTGTTTATAGATTCATGTAAAATGAAATCCATGACAATTTCAATCTTTTCTCTATTTATCATGATATTTTTATTGGTCCAATTGTGAGGCCTTTTGTTTTCTTTACGTTCAAGTGTAATCCATACTGAAGGCTGGAGTCTTTGATCTTCATCAGTAAGTACGTCAAGTCCTCTTCACTGTCAGCATGCTAGGTTGTGTCATCTGCATATCCCAGGCTATAAATGAACTTTGCTCCAATCCTGGTGTTACGTTGTTCTTCATATACTCTAGCTTCTCAGATTGTTTTCTCAGCATAGAGATTAAATAAATGTGGTAAAAAAATACAATCCCGACACACACCTTTCCTGACTTTAAACCATGTAGCATCCCGTCGTTCTGTTTGAATGACTGGTTTCTGCTCTATGTACATATTCTTCATGGGCACAATTAAGTGTTTTGTAGTTCCCATTATTTCCAGTATTATCCATAATTCAATCATTGAAACACACATATATGATTAAATATAATTATTTGATTTGAATTATGGTGTTGGCGAAGAATACTGATAATACCAGGGACTGCAAGAATGAATGAATCTGTCCTGAAAAAGTACAGCTGGAATGCTCTTTAGAAGCAAAAATGGTCAGATTTCCTCTCTCATACTTTGGGAATGTTGTCAAAAGGGACCAGTTCTTGAAGAAGGATATCATGCTTGGTAAAGCAGAGGGTCACCCAAAAAGGGGAAGACCCCCATAGGATGGATTGACACAGTGGCTGTGATTGTGGACTCAAGAATGGCAATGATTGTGCGGATGGTACAGGACTGGACAGTGTTTTGTCGTGTTGTACATAGGGTCTCTATGAGCTGAAACTGACTCAAAGGGAACAAAACAACAGCAGTAAATATATACATATATATGTGTGTGTGTGTGTGTGTATGTATACGTACATATACGTATACATATATATTTATATATACAAATATATACATGACACAACCAATGACTTATTCATTGCAAACACATTTTTCTAACAGGGAGACAAACTTGTCTGTTGGTTTGTCCTACCATGGTGACGTGTTGATGTGAGTTTTGAGGCTGAGCCACTGGTGTTTCAAACCCAGCGGATGCACATGGTGCACAGGTGTCAGCCCAGCTTACAGACTGAGACAGACAGGAAGGAGGAAGAGGATGTCCACTTCTCAAAGAATTGGCGAGGAAAAACTTTATGAATAGCAAAGGAACACTGTCTGATACATTACCATGCAACTTTATGGATAGTCCAGTTAGGTAGAAGGCTCTCAAAATAGGACTAAGAAAGATCTGCATCATCAGGGTAAACCCAGCCTTACTCATATGGATAATGTAAAGCTTTTGAGCCCTCCATTTGCTGATGTGGCACCACTCAAATTGAGGAGAAACAGCTGCAAACATCCATTAATCACCAGAACATGGAATATATGAAATATGAACTAGGAAAATTGGAAGTTGTCAGAAATTAAATGGAATGCATAAAAATTGATATGCTAGGCATTAGTGAGCTGAAATGGACCATTTTTGGCCATTTTGAATCAGACAACAATATGATCTACCATGCCGGGAATGACAGTTTGAAGAGGAATGATGTGGCATTCAGCATCACAAAGGATGTTTCAATATCTTTCCTAAAGTACAATGTTGTCAGTGATAGGATAATATCCATATGCCTACAAGGAAGACCCATTAATACGCCTATTATTCAAATTATGCCCCAACCACCAAAGCCAAAGATGAGGAAATTGAAGACTTTTTCAACTTTTACAGTCTGAAATTGACCAAAAATGCAATCAGGATGTGTTAATTATCACTGTCATTCCAGTTCAACATTCAAAATTTAAAAACGGAGATTGGAATGCAAAAATTGGAAACAAAGAAGAATCACCGATAGTTGGAAAATTTGGCATTGGTGACAGAAATAATGCTGGAACTTGCATGATAAAATTTTGTAAGACCAATTACTTATTCATTGCAAACACCTCTTTTCAACAACACAAACGGCGGCTCTACACATGGACTTCACCAGATGGAACAAACAGGAATTAGATTGACTACATCTGTGGCAAGAGGCAGTGGAAAAGCTCAATATCTTCAGCCAAAACAAGGCCAGGAGCTGATTGTG
>NW_006921689.1:2506920-2538196 GCF_000298275.1 Orycteropus afer afer | reverse complement strand
TGACAAACCATGTGTAAATTTTACAAAGGAAAAGAGGGAGAGAATACAAATAACATGAATAAGAAATGAAATGGGTGATATCACAACAGAACCAACTGAAATTAAAAGGATAATATCAGGATACTATGAAGAACTGTACTCCAACAAATTTGAAAATCTGGAAGAAATGGACAAATTTCTAGAAACACACGACTTACCTAAAGTAACACAGACTGATGTGGAAAAGTTGAACAGGCCCATCACAAAAGAAGAAATTGAACAGGTCATAAAAAATTACCAACAAAAAAAAGTCCTGGCCCAGACAGTTTCACCAGAGCATTCTACCAACACTTCAGAGAAGAACTGACACCAATCGTACTCAAACATTTCTAGAACATAGAAAAAGATGGAATCCTTCCTAACTCATTTTATGAAGCAAGCATAACCTTGACACCAAAAACAGGCAAAGACATCATTCAAAAGAAAAACAGACAGACCAGTATCCCTCATGAACATAGATGCAAAAAACTTCAACAAAATCTTATGCAATAGAGTCAAGAAAGTCATTCATTATAACCAAGTGGGGTTCATATCAGGTTCGCAAGGATGATTCAACATCAGAAAAACAATCAACGTCATCCACCACACAAATATAACAAAGGAAAAGAACCACATGATTATATCAATCAATTCAGAAAAAGCATTTGATAAAATACAGCACCCATTCCTAATCAAACTCTCATCAAAATAGGAATAGAAGGAACATTCTTCAACATAATAAAGAGCATATATGCAAAACCAGCAGCCAACATTATTCTCAATGGAAAGAGACTAAAACCATTCCCCTTGGTAAGAGGAACCACACAAAGATGCCATCTATCATCACTTCTATTAAACATTGTATTGTAAGTCCTAGCCAGGGCAATAAGGCAAGAAAGGGAAATCAAAGGCATCCAAATTGGTAAGGAAGACATTAAGCTATCCCTGTTTGTTGATGATATGATCCTATACCTAGAAAACCCAAGAAACTCGTAAAAATTCTACTGGAATTAAGAGATTTAGCATAGTGGTAGGATACAAGATCAACATTCAAAAATCAGTTGGATTCCTCTACACCATCAAAGAGATTGCTGAAAAAGCAATAAGGAAATCAGTACCATTTACAATAGAGCTCTAGTAGCATAGTGCCTAAGGCACTTGACTGCTAGGCAGAAGGCTGGCAGTTCAAACCCACCAGCCACTCCTTGGAAAGAAGGTTGGGCAAGCTACTTCTGTAGTGATACTGCCTCAGCAACCTAAGGAGGGGTCGCTATGAGTTGAGTCTGACTCAAGGGCACATAACAACAACAACACCCAAAAAATAAAATACTTGGGAATAAATCTTACCATGGACACAAAAGACCTGTACAAAGAAAACTATAAAAAGACTACTTCAAGAAACCATAAGCGATCTCCATAAATGGAAGAACATACCATGCTTGTGAATAGGAAGACTGAACATTATGAAAATGTCAATTTTACCCAAAGCAATCTACACATTCAATGCAATCCCAATCCAGATCCCATCAACATTCTTTAAGGATATGGAAAAACCAATCACTAACTTTATATGGAAAAGAAAGAGACCTTGGGTAAGCAAAACACTATTGAAGAAGAAGAACAAAGTAAGAGTTCTCACACTGCTAGATCTCAAAACCTATACAGCCACAGTAGTAAAATGGCCTGATATTTGTATAATGAAAGACACATAGACAAATGGAATAGAACTGAGAACGCAGAAATAGATCCATTGACCTATGGTTAGCTGATCTTTGACAAAGGGCCAAAATCCATTAAATTGGGAAGAGAATGTTTGTTTAATAAATGGTGCCAGCAAAACTGGATATCCATTTGCAGAAAAATGAAACAAGATCTCTGTTTCACATCATACACAAAAACTAACTCCAGATGGATAAAAGACTTAAATATGAAACCTAAAGCTATAAAGTTTCTCAAGAAAAAACTAGGGGCAAATTTAAGGCCCCTAATATATGAGTGGGGTCTGACTCGATGGCACATAACAACAACACAACAACAATATAAGGCATAAATAGACTATCAACCATAACCCAAAATGCACAAACAGCAGAAGAGAAACTAGATGAATGGGACCTTCTAAAGACTTCTCTAAAGGAGTCAAAAGAGAACCTACAGATTGGGGAAAAATATCTGGCAATAACATATCTGACAAGTGACTTATCTCTCGAATTTATAGAAAATTCCAACCCCTCAACAACAAAAAGACAAATAATCCAATTTAAAAATGGGCAGAACACATGAACAGACACTTCACCAAAAAGGATATTCAGGTGGTCAACAAACATATGAAGAAATGCTCATGATCATTAGCCATTGTCATTGTTGTTATCATGTGCCGTCAAGTCAGACCAGACTCATAGGACCCCTCTTTGGGTTTCTGAGGTTGTATCACTACAGAAGTAGATTGCCCAACCTTCCTTCCGAGGAGTGGCTGGTGGGTTTGAACCACCTTCTGTTAGTAGTCAAGTGCCTTAGACACTAAGCTAACAGAGCTCAAAACGACAATGAGATACCATCTTGCTCCAGCACTAGTAGCAAAGTTCTGCAAGACAGAAAATAACAAATGCTGGCGAGGATTCGGAGAGTTTGGGACTCTCATACACTGCTGGTGGGACTATAAAATGGTACAACCACTGTGGAAAGCAGTATAGTGATTCCTTAAAAAGTTGGAATTAAAAATACCATTTGACCCAGCCATTCCATTACTAGGTTTATATCCTAAAGAAGTGAGAGCCAAGACAACAACAGACATATGCACACTCATGTTCATTGAGCACTATTTACAATAGCCAAAAAATGGAAAAACCTAGGTGTCCATCAACTGAAGAATGGATAATCAAACTTTAGTACATATGCCCAATGGAATACTATGCAACCCTAAAGGATAACGTAGAATCTGAAACACACCGCGTAACATGGATGAACTTGGAGGACATCATGGTGAGTGAAATAAGTCAATCACAGAAGGACAAATATTGTTTTAGTCCGTCATTGTAAAAAGTCAAGAATAGGTTTATATATGGAAGGAAATTTTCTTTGTTGGTTACCAAGGGTAGGAGGGAGGGGGAGGGGAAGGAAAAAGAGGGGAGGGTGAGGGGAGGGGAGAAGAGGGAACACTTAAATAGTTAGAGACAAGTATTGATTTGGGTGAAGAGAAGGTCAATGTAAAAAAAAAGTGAGTGATCAACACAGTGGCATTGAGGAAGAGGAAGACATGGAGAGGTACATGGGAGGTACAGACAACAAAGATGAACCCTTTTGCACATACAGTACCACATTGTCAGTGAAGGCATACATGGCTATACAGGTGGATAGCTGAGTGGACAGGCTGAAATATTAGGTATGTCTATGCAGGGAGGAGTGTGCCCAAGACTATGTTTTGGGTTGGCAGACAATGTTTCTACCAGTGTATTTGTATGTTTTGTAAGAATTCCCAGGTATATAGTAGAGCTGACAAGGGACAAGGTTTAGTCATGTCTTGGCCACCACCAGCTACCCAGAGGGAGTGAGTAGTTGGACTTGTGGGCTCAGGACCATAGTCGCAAGGGACATCAGGCTCAATTGGCATAACATACTACACAAAACATTGTTCCATTTCCTATTTTGGCGAGTAGTGACTGGGATCTTAAAACATTGCAAGTGGCCATCTAGTTGCAATAATGGGTCTCTCCTCATCCAGAGCAAAGAAGAATGAAGAAAACCAAAGATTCATGGAAAGAATTAGTCCAAAAGACTGGTACATGATGCAAACCCCAGCCTATATGACTATGAGACAAGAACTAGATGGTGCCTGGCTACCACTGTCAACCTCTCAGAGGGGGATCTATGTAGGAGATCCTGGATAAAGTGGGAGAACAATGTGGAACAAAACTCAAAATCATAAAAAAAAAAAAAAAGGGACCAGATTTGCTTGTCTGATAGAGCCTGTGGAACCCCTTAGACTATGGCCCTTAGCTTCCCTTAAGACCTGGAATTGAACCTACTCCTGTGGCTTCCAGTCAAACAGAAGACAGACATATGAGGTGAACATTGACATTCGGTAGATACACTCCCTGGAAAAATCAATCATGGGAGAACAGAAGGGCTGTGTATGCTCAGGGAGACAGCTCGAGGGGCAGAAATGCATGGGGAGGAGGGGCACAGGGAAAGGTAACTATGGGAAAGGTAGTGGGAGGGGAGCTGTTCCATTGCAGAAATTGCAGTCAATGTCATGAGACAAAGCGTATGTGAGCTGCTGTATGGAAGATGAATTTTCTCTGTAAACTTTCACCCAAATTACAATAAAATTTTTTTAAAAAAAGAAAGAAAATTATTACCATAAATTTCTTTCAGATACTCTGGAAAAAACACTTCTAAGAATTTAAAAATTGTGTCTATTTGTGCTTTTGAAGTAGGTCTGGAGGTGCAGTGGGTAAATCACTTGTTTACTAACCAAAATGCCAGTGGTTCAAACCCACTAGCAACTTCACAGAGGAAAAATAGGGCAGTCTGCTTCCATAGGATTGACAGCCTTGGAAACCCAGCAGGGGTCATTATGAGTCAGAATGGACTCAATGGTAATGAGTTTGGGTTTTTGTTTGGTTTGGTTTCGTTTCATATTTGTGCTTTTGGAGAGCACAAGCAGAATATATATTTTAGGAAGTTCAGACTACATATTTTAGGAAGTTTAGGAAGAAATTTAGAGACCCACAATAAAGTCAAGTAAATATGGATGCTGAGTTTAAGACTCTGATACACTTTAATTTACCAAACATTGGTCATGTGTAGTTTATAACCTTTATAAAAATAAGAACTAAACTAAATTAAAGAAAATGCATTAACAGTGCTGTATGCTGGCCTTCCTCTGTTTAGTTTCTGTGAAATACTTTTCAGCTATATAGTAGATCTCTGTCTAAAAGACAACCAATAAGATTAGTTTAAATCTCTCTAGGTATTTTAAGATATTCTCTTCTTTGAAATATTCAGTATGTCTTCAGAGATTAATGAAAAGGGGGTCATTTTTCCCATTGCTATAATTTACCTACAATTTTAGGCATAGCAAAATAGGCTTTCAGTTGAAGATATTTCAACTGATACTTAATCTTCAAAAGGACTTTTCAGGGGTAAGGATAAATTTTCTAAGTTTCTAGCTTTTAAGAAACTGTGACAGCAGACTATAGAATCTCCTTTATTGGAAAGGCAAGCAAGAGGATGAGTACCTGAAAAAGTAGGGTTCCGTTAGAATCACACGGCCCTAGTTTAATGTGTGTTTCATTTTAGTCCATTACCGTATATGTTTATGAACGTATGAATTTTAGCATGTGCCACATGAGAAATTGTAATGAATATCTATCAAATAAACAGCATTTCTTCCCAAAAATCCAGCCTGTTTATTTTTTTAAATCCACATAATCTTTTTTAATTCTAGATAAATGTTTCTTTTAATCACTTTAATTCCACAATTTTTCTGTCTGGAACACTGGTGTCTAATAGAAATATATGCAACTCACATATGCACATTTTCAAATAGCTACATGTAAAAAGTAAAATGAAATCACTCATTGCCAGCAAGCGGGTTCCAACTCATACAGACCCCTCCTTGGGTTTCTGAGGTGGTATGTCTAAGAAGTAGATTCTGACTCCTTCCAAGGAATGTTTAGTGGATTTGAACCATCAGCCTTCTGGTTAGCAGTCCAGGTGAAATTAATTTTAACACTGTATTGTATTTAAACCAATATATCTAAAAGGTCATCACTGAAATATGTAATTAATATTAAAAATATATTGAGCATTTTATGTTTATTTATTCTCTAACCAAAACCATCTAAAGAATAGATTTGATGCATTGAAAATCAGAAGAATTGTGGGATGACATCAAGTATATCATCCAGGAAGAAAGCAAAATGTCATTAAAAAGACAGGAAAGGAAGAACAGACCAAAGTAGATGTCAGAAGAGACTCTGAAACATCCCCTAGAATGGAGAGCAGCTAAAGCAAATGGGAGAATTAACAGGATACAAGAGCTGAACAGAAGATTTCAAAGAGCAGCTTGAGAAGACAAAGTCAATTATTATAAAGAAATGTGCCAAGAGTTGGGGTTAGAAAACCAAAACATAAGAACACACTTGGCATTTCTCAAGCTGAAAGAAATGAGGAAAAACTTTAAGCCTCAACTTTCAATATTGAAAGATTCCATGGACAATATGTTGAATTATGCAGGAAACATCAAAAGCAGATGGATGGAATACACAGAGTCACTATACCCAAAAGAATTGGTAGATAATCATCCATTTCAGGAGGCAGCATAAAATCAAGAACCAATGGTATTGAAGGAAGAAGTCAAAGCTGCATTGAAGGAATTGACAAAGAACAAGGCTCCAAGAATTGACGGAATACACACTGAGATGTTTCAACAAACAAATGCCCCACTGGAGAAACTTACTTGGCTCTGCCAAGAGATTTGGAAGACAGCTACCTGTCCAATTGACTGGAAGGGACCCATATTTGTACCCATTCCAAAGAAAGGTGATCCCACAGAATGTGGAAATTATTGAAGAATATCATTGATATCACATGCAAGCAAAATCTTACTGAAGAAAATTCAAAAATGGTGGCAGCAGTATTTTTGACAGAGAACTTCCAGAAATGCAAGCTGGATTCATAAGAGGATGTGGAGTGTAGGATATTATTGTTGATGTCAGACAGATCTTGGCTCAAAGCAAAGAATACCAGAAAGATGTTTACTTGTATTTTATTGACTATGCAAAGGCATTCAATTGTGTGGATCATAACAAATTATGGATAACTTTGAGAAGTATGGGAATTCCAGAACACTTAATTGTACTCATGAGGAACCTGTACATAGACCAGGAGTCTGTCATTCGAACAGAACAAGGGGATACTGTATGGTTTAATATCAGGAAGGGAGTGTGTCAGGGTTGTATCCTTTCACCATAATTATTCAATATATACGCTCAGCAATATATATTCTGAGAAGAACATGGCATCAGGATGGGAGGAAGGCTTATTAACAACCTGTGATATGTAGACAACACAACTTTGCCTGCTGAAAGTGAGGATGACTTAGAGTACTGACTGATGAAAATTAAAGACTACAGTCTACAGTATGGATTACACCCCAACATAAAGAAAACAAAAGTCCTCACAACTGGACCAATAAGCAGCATCACAATAGATGGAGAAAAGATTGAAGTTGTCAAAGACTTCATATTACTTGGTTCTACAATGAACACCAATGGAAGCAGCAGTCAAAATATCAGAAGACGTATTGCATTGGGCAAATCTGCTGCAAAAGATCTCTTTCAAATGCTGAGGAGCAAAAATATCTCCTTGACGTCTAGGATGCACCTAACCCAAGCCATGGTATTTTCAATCACCTCTTATGCATTTGAGAACTGGACAATGAATAAGATCTAAGAAGAGTTGATGCTTTTGAGTTGTCACATTGGCGAAGAATGCTGAAAGTAGCATGAACTACTAAAGGTACTAACAAATCTTTCCTGGAAGAAGTGCGC
The DNA here is from genome assembly GCF_000298275.1 of Orycteropus afer afer. Taxonomy (NCBI): domain Eukaryota; kingdom Metazoa; phylum Chordata; class Mammalia; order Tubulidentata; family Orycteropodidae; genus Orycteropus; species Orycteropus afer. Next base: position 2,530,625 of record NW_006921689.1, on the reverse strand, counting down.
TGGAATTCTCCTTGGAAGTGAGAATGGCCAGACTTCGTCTCATCTACTTTGGTCATGTTGTCAGAAGGGACTAGTCTCTGGAGAAGGATATCATACTTGGTAGAGTGTCAATGAAAGAGAGGAAGGCCCTTGTGGTTATGTTTGTGTGTCAACTTGGCTGGGCCTTGTTGAGTGACTGGGCAGCTGGTGGTAGTTATTCCTCATGATAAAACTCCATGGTGGGATCTACCACAAGCAGCTGAGTAGTTGCTTTGGGTATGTGGTCTGCTTCCCATACATAAGAAGCAGTTTGGGAATGGTCTCTAGCTTATGGTATGCTTGGACCCTGCATGTAGCTATGTCATTGTTCAGCAGCCTGCCAGGCTCTGCTGACCTTGGGACCTACAATGGACTTGAATTAATGGCCTGCCATGTGGTTTGGGCCATGTGGTTTGGTAACATCAGGACTGTGCCTTTTTACTTGTCAGCCTTGGGTTTCTCAGCCTCAGCAGCTAGCAGCTATCTGAGTGAAGAAACATCTCTATCTCCAGTGGGCCAGGAGCAGGAGGCAGAGCTGAATCCCAAGGTTGAGGGGCTTTCACCCAGCTCCTAAAGCCTGGCACTTTGAACTTGAACTTAAAGCCTCCAAACTGTAAGAGAATAAATTGTTTGTTAAGGCCATCCCATTTGTGGTATATTCTTGACAGAGCAGCACTAAGTAACAAGAATAGCCCTCAATAAGATGGACAGACAGTGTCTGCAGCAATGGACTCAGGTATAGCAGGGATAGTAAGGCTAGCACAGGACCAGGCAGTGTTTTCTTCTGTTGTACATTAGCTCATTATGAGTCAGACATGACTCGAGGGCACATAACAACAACCAGAACTAAACTTACTGCCATTAAGTCAGATCCAACTCATAGTGACCCCTCCTTGGGTTTCCGAGACTGTATCACTATGGAAATCTGATGCGTTTTTTTATATTCTAGCACATCTCAAAATGGAACTAGATAATTTCAAAAACTCAGTAGCCACATGTAGTTAACCAGTTGCCTTAAAGTCCACTCTGACTCATGGCAACCCCATGTGTCAGAGTAGAACTGTGCTCCACAGGCTTTTCAATGCTTGACGGTTTGAGAAGTAGATCACCAGGTCCTCCTTCCAAGGTGTCTCTGGGTGAACTTGAACCTCCAAACTTTCTGTTAGCAGATGAAGGTGTGAAACATTTACAATAGCCAGAGTAGGTGACTTTAAAAGAAGGTTTATCCCTATCTGTGGTGACTATATCACAGAAACTTACAATTATGATAATACTTCCTAAATTTTTACTAGAAACCCTATTCAGTGGTTTACATACAACAGCTCATTTAATTCTTCCATCAAGTTTTCTAAATAGTAATGTTCAGTGTCCTTATTTTGACAGAGGAGGAAACTAAGCCTTCCAGAGGTTAAGAAGGTAGTCCAAAATCACATGGCTAGTAACTGTTGGAGAAGCTCTGGTAGCATAGTGCCTAAGGCACTTGACTGCTAACAGAAGGCTGAGAGTTCAAAGCCACCAGCCACTCCTTGGAAGGAAGGTTGGGCAATCTATTTCCGTAGTGATACTGCCTCAGAAACCCAAGCAGGGGTCACTATGAGTCGGGTCCAACTTGATGGCACATAACAACAGCAGCAGTAACTGTTGCAGCTGCAATCTGAGACCAGGAATCCTGAATCTTTAACTTTAGCTACTCTGCTCTCAGCAGCCCTCCCACACAGGGAGAGGTAGTTTCAAGGACTAGGGATACTTGTATCTCAATTTTTTATCACATTTTCAAAGCCATTTACTCAATTGTATAAACTGCTTCACTTTCCTTAGATTTTTTTCAGTTCTGCTCTCTAGTTCTTTTTAATTTTTCCCCAAGGAAAATGTAAGAAATCAATTATCAGAAAGACAGGAAGGTATACTTACAGTTAGTGTAACTACAAAGAATTTGTGTTTAAGTTGAATTAGTTTCAGTGTATTTTTATAGAAATTTCTCATCATCTTTAAATATATGTGAGGAGCTATGGTGGCATAGTGCCTAAGGCATTTGACTGCTAACCAAAAGGCTGGTGGTTCCAACCCATTAGCCACTTCTCGAAACGAAGATGGAGCAATCTACTTCCGTAGAGATAATACCTCAGAAATCCAAGGAGGGGTCACTGTGAGTCAGGACCAACTCCACGGCAGTGAGTTTGTTTTTTTAATTTGGTTAAATACATGTTATTTGGTTTGAAGCTGGAGACAAATTCTTATAATAAATGAAATTGTCTTATCTTCCCTGAATGTTATTAGCATAATTTTCTTAAATTTAAATTCTGTTGTTTTTAATCCTCCTATTCAGACATTCAGAATGGAGGACAGTGAAACTTTGTCTCACGTATTTTGGGCACGTTTTTAGCAGGGACCATTTTCTGGAGAAGGATGCCATGCGTGATAAAGTAGAGAGCCAGTGAAAAAGAAGACCATCAACAAGATGGACTGACATAGTAGCTCCAACAATGGGCTCTAACATAGCAACTGTTGTGAGGATGGTGCAGTACAGGGTAATGTTTCCTTCTACAGTATCTAGAGTCTCTATTAGTCAAGATTGACTTGGCAGCAGCTAACAACAAATTCAGATATTAGATATCAGGTAAGAACACATTCATAAGAATATTAGTAACCTTGTTCTGGCCTTCATTATCAGCCCTGCAGAGTACTGAAATTGTCTTTTATCACTTCAGCCTACAAGGTGCTATCATCACCTCCAGCAGTTTGGGAGCACATCATTCTTCTGAAGGTCTGCTAAAATCATCCATTCCTTCTTTTTTCCTTAAATGGAAGCTGTAAGTTTCTCCAAGCCAGATAGCATCCATGAGTTTCCCAACTGCTACCTTCATTCTGTGGATAATGTGGAACAAATGAAGGCATGAGCTCTAAACATGATTTTCTTTACTCAATTAGAACAGAAAGCAGTTATTAGCAAACTCTTCTTGTTGTTTGGTTTTTTGTTTTGTTTTTTTATGTTGAGACATAGGTCCAAGTTTGTTTTAGTGCAATTACACAAGCAATGAAGTCTTATCCCCTTTAGAATATCAGGATGTTAAAAATGGGGTTGTGTTCAATCTTTGTTTTACTGAAACTCTTTTTACCATGGAAGTCTTGAGTAGAATTATTTAAAAGAATTTTATAGTTTACATTTGTATTTGTTGACATTTCAAATGTTTTAGAAAGGGGTGCCTCTCTGCAAATAGTCATAGATCCATGTTATATATGCATTATTTGTTCATAACCTTGAGGAAACAACAAAAGCCTCTGCAACATCTCCCCAATTATAACCCTTCAACACACCCATATCTGGCGATAACCTTTCAGCATGTGCTTATTATGTAGAAAGAGATTTTTAATGCGACTATATTTTATTTCCCTTCAGAGTCCTAAGATATAATGTAAAGCCAAATGATAATGTAGGCTTAAGAGAAAATCAGCACTTCAGTCTTGCACTTCTGATAACCTTATCAGCTACATTCACAACAAAACATTAGAGTGCAATAGATGAGGACACTTTCTGCAACTAAAACGAATTGCTCTATATTTCTCTTAAGCTCTTGTCATCTGTAATTTGTGTTACCAGAATATTTTCTCTAACTCTAAATCACACTCTGCTTTGACAAATTGCCTAGCAGGTGATTTCTACATCCTATGAATAATTATTTCAATTCTGATCTTGTTGTTACCTAAATAGGTTAGAGCTTGCCTTTATTTTTGTTTTGCTGTCTCAAAGGCATAAACTGGTATAGTTCTAGCTAGCTTGCTCTTCATTAGCAAAATATGACCCTACATTCTGTGTGGTGGATGAAAGGTATGCTCTCCTCAAGGTGGGATTGGGGGTGGGAAGAGTGGAAAGTCTTTAAAGATTCATCTCTTCAATTGGAAGATATTCTGGTTACCTAGTGCTGCTCTGACAGGAATATACCACAGATTGGATGGCCTTAACAAATAGAAGTTTATTCTTACAATTTGGAGGCTTTAAGTCCATGTTCAGAGTGCCAGCTCCAGGGGCTGGGTGAAAGCCCCTCAACCTTGAGGTCCATCTCTGCCTCCTGCTCCCGCCCCACTGGAGCTAGAGGCATTTCTTCACTCAGACAGCTACTGGCTGCTGAGGCCGAGAAATCCCAAAGTTAACAAGTAAAAAGGCATAGTCCCAATGTTACCAACCACACAGCAGGCCATTAATTCAAGTCCATTGTAAGTCCCAAGATCGGCAGAGCATGGCAGGCTGCTGAATAATGCTACATGCAGGGTACAAGCATGACATAAGCTAAAGACCATTCCCCAAGGCTTCTGCTTATATACAGGGAGCAGACCACATTCCCTAAGGCAGCTACTTAGCTGCTCACAGTAGATTCCACCATGGAGTTGATTACCAGTCTCATCATGGGGAATACTACATGCAGCTGCCCAGCCACTCAACCAGGCCCAGACAACTTGACACAAATGCATAACCACCACAATTCAACCCCTTGTCAACTTGGCACCTGTACAGATCTTCAGTAGGTGGTATCTGTACAGGTCTCCTCCACTGGGTGGTTCCTGTCCCCTAGTTCCTAAATGGTGAACTCAACCCCTTGGCCTAGTGAGCCCTTTCCTCTCCCTCTTGGGCATGGCAGCCCCACCCCCACACTCTTGGGCAGTGGCTATGGCTCTATCCCACTGGCCATGGTCCTACCCTTTTTCAGGCTGAAGCAGCTCTGCTTCCATTTCCTTGGTCTATGCCTTCTGCCTGAAGGCAACCACTTCACCAGAAATCTGCCTGCCCCACGCATTCAGCTTTCTTGCTCTGTGGGCTGGCTAACTTGCTACTCCATTTCATGCCGGTCTCTTCACCAATTAATGACTGAAGGCAACCCACTCCACCAGGAAGCTGTCTACCCAATGGCACCCAGCTTTCTCCTCCCAGTCTGTACCTATGGTGTCATGGGGAGTTCCTTATCAGTTGACTGAGGAAGAGAAAACTCGTGCCTGATTTACAGATGTTCTGCATGATATGCAGGCACTACTCGAAAGTGGATAGCAGCAGCACTGCAGCCCCTTTCTGGGACTTCCTTAAAAAATAGTGGTGAAGGGAAACCTCCCAATGGGCAGAACTTTGAGCTATGCATATGGCTGTTCACTTTGCATGGAATAAGAAATGGCCAGATGTGCGATTATATAAGGATTCATGGGCTGTGGCTAATGGCTTAGCTGAATGGTCTGGGACTTGGAAGGAGCATGATTGGAAGGTGGGTGATAAGGATGTATAGGGAAGAGGTATGTGGATAGATCTCTCTGAATGGGCCAAAGGAGTAAAGGTATTTATGTCTCATATGAATGTCCACCAAAAGGTGACCTCGGCAGAGGAGGACTTTAACAATCAGGTGGGTAGGATGACACGTTCAGTAGAAACCAGCCACCCTTTTTCCCAGCTGCTCCTGTCATTGCTCAGTGGGCTCATGAACAAAGTGACTATGGTGGCAGGGATGGAGGTTATGCATGGGCTCAGCAACATGGACTCACACTTACCAAGGCTGATTTGACTACCACCACTACTGAGTGCCCAATCTTCTAGCAACAAAGACTGAGTCCGCAATATGGAACCATTCCTCGAGATGATCAGCCAGCAACCTGGTGGCAGGTTGATTACATTGGACCACTTCCATCATGGAAAGGACAGCATTTTGTTCTTACTGGAATAGATACATATGGATTCACCTTCTCTGCATACAATGCTTCTGGCAAAACTACCATTCGTGGACTTACAGAATGCCTTATCCATGTCATGGTATCCTACACAGCATTGCTTCAGATCAAGACACTGACTTCACAGCAAATGAAGTATGGCAATGGGCCTATGCTCATGGAATTCACTGGTCTTAGCATGTTCCCCATCATCCTGAAGCAGCTGGTTTGATAGAATGATGGAGTAGCCTACTGAAAACACAATTATGACACCAGCTAGGTGGCGATACCTTGAAGGGTTGGGGCAATGTTCTCCAGAAGGCTGTATATACTCTAAACTGACCTCCAGTATATGGTTCTGTTTCTCCAATAACCGGGATTCATGGGTCCAGGAACCAAGGGGTGGAAATGGGAGTGGTACCACTCACTATTACCCCTAGTGACCCACTCAAAAAATTTTTGCTTCCTGTGCCTGCCACCCTGTGTTCTGCAGGTCTGGAGATCTTAGTCCCAAAGGGAGGAACACTTCTGCCTGGTGACACAATAATGATTGCATTGAACTGGAAATTAAGAATGCCACCCAGCCATTTTGGCTTCCTCATGCCGCTGGATCAACAGACAAAGAAAGGCATTACTGTACTATCTTGTGTAATAAGATCCTGATTACCAAGGGGAAATTGGATTGACATTACATAATGGAAGTAAAGAAGAATATGTCTGGAATACAGGAGATTCTTTAGGACATCTCTTACTACTATCACGCCCTGTGATTAAAGTCAATGGAAAATTACAGCAACTCAATTCTGATATAACTGCTAACGGCCCAGACCTTTCAGGAATGAAGGTTTGGGTCACCCCACCAGGCAAAGAACCACAACAAGCTGAGGTGCTTTTTGAAGGCAAGGGAAATACAGAATGGGTGGTAGAAGAAGGTAGTTTTGAATATCAGCTACAACCACATGACCAGTTGCAGAAATGAGGACTGTGATTGTTATATTTCTTCATTGTGTATGTGCATCAAATATATTTGTTTCCTTCTGTTATGAACTGTGAAATGTAAATAAGGTTAATGCATTTGGGTTGTACGTGTGTTAGCATATCAAGTTAGGCACAAATATGACTTTATAATTGTCCTTATTTAGAGGTTATTGATGGTTAAGAAGATGTGTACAACTGCCTAGTTGACATGGGGTGGACTGTGATAGTTGGAACTGTGTGTCAACTTGGCTGGACCACAATTCTGTGTGGTTTAAGCGGTTGTGATGTGGTTATTTCCATGATGGGATCAGATGAATATATTTTGAGTAGCCAATCCATTGAAAGGGAGTTTCCCTAGGGATGTGGCCTCCTTCCAGTATATTTATGGACATCCTGGGAAAAGAGACACACTTCTGTGGATCGGGATTCTGTTTTGCTGCCTATAACTGTCCATGAGTAAAAAATCCACCATTCAGCCTGGAGATCTTGTATTCATTATTCGTTGGAGTCAACAACCAGTATACTGCCTGCCAACCTTCAGCTCAACAGCCCCTGCAGCTTTAAGAGTCGGGAAAAGCCTCCAGCTTGACATTTGATCCAAGAACTTTGGACTTGCCAGCTTCTATAAGTGTGTGAGCCATTTTCCTAAGATAAATTTCTCTTTCTCTATATATATATATATCAGCTTTCCTGGCTTTGTTTCTTTAGAGAACCCAGTCTAACACAGAAGAGAATTAGTCTATAATCCTGAGATGGGAGAAGCATTCAAGATACATTTGCATGTGTTTCTTAAAACATTTCCCACCATTATCTTTCTCACTCTGATCGCTGTTAGGAAAAAAAAGGGGGGGGGGGTTCTGTTTAATTGCAATGTAAAATTAAATGAGAAAAAGCAAGTATGTAAATGGTTGTTTGAAGTCAAATGAGACCCTCACATTGAGGACACAATGAAATAGGCTTCCCCTCCATTTGGACCCCAAAAAGCTAAGCTATGACAAAAAGGATGCCTCTGTTCTGGTCTGCGCCATGGCTAGATATTAGAAGAGAAGCTTTAGTGCGAATGTGCTCAGAAAGCAGGCTTCACTAACTGCATTAAATTAATAAAGGATGGATTTGTCTTATTCAGCACAATTTCTAGGAGTAATACATCCAGGAGGGGTATATGGTGTTGGTGATGGCATCAAGGATCTTGGTTTTTATCTTTATCTATTCTTTTTCTTCTTCTCCACTATTTGTAATGTTAAATCGCTATACATGCTTGTTGTTTCAGTCATTAGTTAAATGTTTAACTTCTAGGTATCATATCCATGTTCTAAATAAGTTAAAGGTAAAAGAGGAAAAAGATCACAAGATGCATGCCAGTGGAATCTGTTTCTTTAAAAAGCTTAGCCCAATGACTTCTATATGAATCTTAATAACTTTATTTGGGTCACACTGAGAAGGTGAGTCTCTTAACTACCTAGCTTCTATAAAAGGTAAAGTATATAGATTCATAATAGACAGACTCAAAACATAGTGGCTGTGGTACTTAAGGTTATGTGTCAACTTGGCTGGGTCTGGTTTTGAGTAGGTGGGCAGCTGGATGTAGTTATTCTCCATGGTGAGATTGGTAATCAGCTCCATGGTGGAATCTACTGGAGCAGCTGAGTAGCTGCCTTAGGGATGTGGTCTGCTTCCAGTATATATAAGCAGCAGCATGAGGAAGGGCTCTGATCTTTTTAGCATGCTTGAATCCTGCATATAGCTGAGTCCTTGTTCAGCAGCCTGACATGTTGTCTGCTGATCTTGGGACTCTTAATGTGCTTAAATCAATGGCCTGCTGTGTGGTTTGGTAATATAGGGACTGTGCCTTTTCATTTGCCAACCTTGGGTTTGTCAGACTCAGCAGCCATCAGCTACCTGAATGAAGAAAGCCTCCAGCTTCAGTGGGCCAGGAGCAAGAGGCAGAGCTGAAGCCCAAGGTCAAGGGCTTTCACCCAGTTCCTAGATTCCTGGCATTTTGAACTCAGACTTCTAACCTCCAAAACTGTAAAAGAATTAACTCCTGTTTGTTCAAGCCATCCAGTTTGTGGTAAAATTTCTGTTAGAGTGTCATGAAGTAATGAAAACAGTGGTTTAAATTGACAAAAAAAACTTATTATTCCTCTTGGTTTGTGTCAGAGAACAGCAGTTCTGTTGATCGGGCTAGGTTCAGTTGATCTCAGCTGGACTTGCTCATATGTTTAGGTCCTCAACTCTGCTCCATGTGGTCTCTCATCCTCTAGTAGGCTAGGCTGGATTCTTTCTCACAGCTGCTGGGGAGGAGAGCAAGTGAGAGAGAAAACCCAATGCTATCAAGTTGATCCCAACTGCCCCCATGGAGTTTCCAAGGTTGTAATCTTAATGGACACAAGCTGCCACGTTTTTCTCCCACAGAAGAGCTGGTGGGTTTAAACCATTGATGTTTAGGTTAGAAGCCAAGGTCCCAATCACTGTGCCACCTTGTCTCCTTAGTGAGAGAGAAGAAGCACAAAACAGCTCTTGAAGCCTAGACATGGACCAGTATGCTATCTCTTATCACATACTCTAAGTCATTACAAGTCACAAGGCCCACTAGATTCAAGATGTGGCAAAATAGTCTCCACTTCTTAATAGGGAGAACTATAAAGTTACATTGGAAAGAGTGTGCATCAGGTAAGGATTATTTTTGTAATCAAAACCACAAATATGAACAAAGGTTGAGTGTCAGAAAACCTAGGACCTTGTCTCAACTGTCACACACTCATAATATGACCTCAACAAAACCCACCAAACCCACTGCCATTAAGTCAATTTGACTGATAGTAAGTAGAATTGTCTTGTAGAATTGTCTTGTAGAATTTCCAAGGCTGTAAATCTTAATGGAAGCACACTGCCAAATCACTCTGCCAAAGAGCAGCTGGTAGATTCAAACTCTCAACCTTTCCATTAGCAGCTTATTGTTCTTATTGTGTCACCAGGGCTCTCTGACCTCAACTAGTTCATATAAAATCTCTGTCCTTCAGCTAACTCAATTGACATAACATAGTTTACACAATGTTCTACATCCTACTGTGATGAGTAGTGACAGGGTCTTAAAAGCTAAAAGCAGCCATCTAAGGTGCAACTATTGGTTTCTCTCCACCAAAAGTCAGGTAAGAAAATCAATGATGCATGGAAAGACTTATGGATCACACAACCCTAAGACCAGAAAAACAAGATGATGCCTGCATGGCACTGGTAACCACTTTGAGAACAATAGAAGGTCCTGGACAGAATGGGACAAAAATATGGAACTCAAAACCATAAAAAAAAAAAAAAAAAAGGACTAGGCTTACTGATCTGATAGAGACTGGTGGAACCCCCAAAACTATGCCCTTAGTCATCCTTCATGCCTGGAAGTGAACTCACCCCAGTGGATTAACTTTCAGCCAAGAGACATTCAGGCCTGTAACGTGAACAGTAACAATAGAGGGGTACCACTCCTTAGAATAATAAGCCATATGGAATCAAAGAGCAGTTTTTGCCCAGGGATAAAACTCAAAAGGCAGGAAGGAACCGGAAATAAGGGCAAATGGAAATGGGAAGCACAGGGAGGAAGTGGGAAGAGTGTCTGCTAAAGGGGCTGGGAAGTGTCATCTTCTGACCTCCTCTAACTTCACAAGAGGAAGACAGAATGACCATCAGCAGCAACCCAAGGTTTGTTCCTATGAAGCCACACACTCCACCACCCTCCTACCTTCTTACCAACCTTGACACCAACCATCCATCTCACAATATCCACTACCTCTCTGCTGGGTTCGATAATTCACTGCAGTAGCTACACAGAACTCACAGATTATGGGGTTTATTAAGGAGGCAACAGGCTACAATTCAAATTCAGGATCACACTCACTATACAGTTCTTTGGTCAGGACAGTCTCCCCTCTGCTGTGTCCTTAGACATGCCTCTGTGGCCTTTGGCCTCTCAGCCTGGTCTCTACCTCTGTGGGTCATGTAAGCCTGCACACGGTTTCATGTCTCTTGGTTCCACTGCCACCATCTCTCAGCCAGATGTCCCTCTGTCAGTGTAGTGTCTCACTCTCAGCCAAACGTCTCTCTCTCAGCAACATATCTCTTGCAGCAGCACCTCTTTCTCAGCCAGCAGTCAAATTCCTTCTGCCTCTAGGAGGGCTCATTTTGAGCCTGGCAGAGTGGCAAAACAAACCAATCTCAACATCAGAGTTCTACACACCTGAGAGAGAGTGAACTTTCCCAGAAGATTACTTCATGCTGCTCCAACAGAAATACCCCAGGTGGATAACTTTAACAATCAGGCATTTAAATTGCATTGTCCTACCCAGTAATCTGGTGGGAGTTACAAACACCATGGCTAGAAAAACCATACCATGTAATTTACTATACCACAGTGTCATCACATTGTGGGCATTGTGATCAATATCACAAAATAAAATATATGAATTTTTGGTGGAAAACTAAGTTACTCTGTAAACTTTCACTCAAATCAACAAAAATAAAAATAAAAATAAACTACTTTGTTCCTGTCTAATTTTTAATCTAGTGGAAATGATAATGCCCTCCTTCCTTTCTCTTGAGGGCTATATGTGTAAATCACATACAAAGGAATACTTTTAAAAACTAAGAAAAAAAAGAGAGCTACACAGGTATAAAGGATTAATTGACAGTCAATTTTGCTACATTGGGAAATAGCTAGCACAAATGGCTGGTTACCTATGGAATTGGTCAGGGAGAAAAAAAAAACACCTATATTATCATCATATCTTTCCACTTTCCAGCCACTCCTCAGAAGGAAGGTTGGGCAATCTACTTCCTTAGTGATACTGCCTCAGAAACCCAAGGAGGGGTCGCTATGAGTCAGGTCCAACTCGATGGCACATAACAACTACAACAACAACAACTTTCCACTTTCAAATAGCATGCACTCTGCAAAAGGATTTCTATTTCTCTAAGTAGATATTTAAACACTTAGAAATAAATTATGTAGATCAGTGGTTCTCAACTTTTCCATGGAAAAGAATCACCTGGAGGGCTTGTTAATAAATTTTGCTGTGCCCCACACATTTTCCAAGTCAATATATCTGAGTTAGGGGCTTGAACTTTTGCATTTCTAAAGAATTTCCAAGCATTGCTAATGCTGTTATTCTAGGGATCACATTTTGAGAACCATAACAGGTTTGTTTCCTCAGAAACATTGTGCTTTGCAGTAATTCTTATCCTCATTCAAGGACCCAAGTTGACGAGACCTCATCACCACCATCTAGCAGGAAGGAAGAAAGATGAAGAATTGTACACTCACTTTTACAAGTATATGACTGAGAGTAATGTTACTCTCATATTATAGCAACCAAAACAAGTTATACAGCTATACCTGGCAACAAAGAACTAGAGAAGCAGAATACTATGTCATTGGGAAAAGAATTGTAAACATTAATGAACAGTACTAATATATACTAGAGAAATTCAAGATCACCATGTAGTTAAACATAAGGGCAGTGGTGGTTCAGTGGTTGAATTCTTGCCTTCTATGAAGGAGACCAGGGTTTGACACCCAGCCAATGCATGTTATGCACAGCCACCACCTTTCTGCCATTGTTGCTGGTATTGATGGCTTTCATGTTGCTATGATGTTGAACAGGTTTCAGTGGAGCTTCCAGACTCAGACAGATTAGGAAGAAAGACCCGACAATCTACTTCTGAAAGTCAGCCAATGAACGCCCTTTGGATCACAACAGTCTAATCCATGGCTAATTGTGCAGGTGGCACAGGATTCATCCATGTTTCATTCCATTTGAGCTTGTAGCAGCCATGATTTGGAGGTCAACTAAATGGCAGCTAACAACCATGTAGCTAAATAGTAATAGGAGTAGAAGGAGAGTAAAATATTTCTCAGAATTTAGAGTTTCTCTTACTGAAGGAGAGATTAAGAAATAAAGAAGGCAGAAGTTGCTTTTAAAAGGAAGAGGATACATTCAATTTAAGATATATTGAATTTGAAGCAACAGCTAGATAGAGAGCTAAGTGGAAATATTCAGCATTCTCAATGTTACAGCCCTAGAGAGGTTAGGGTTAAAAACACAGAATTGAGAGGCACAAAAATTGAAAATATAGTGTAAGCAATAATAATGGGTACAATGTCTGAATAAGCATTGAAAGATAAGTGCAGAGAGAGCTGAGGACTGAATTTTGGTGAGTCTTCAGAGAAATATTAGGAGACAAAAAGCCAGCAAGGTAGGCCAAAAATGAAAAGCTATAGAACTTCCAAAGCCTCCAAGTATGAAAAAGTTTCAAGAAAGAAGAGTAAAGTTATTAACTGAAAACTCAAAAAGAAAAAAGAAAAAGAAAAGGGACCCATAAGACTGAAAATTGAGAGTCCTTACAATTGTATATGCCATTGATAGAAGTTTCAATAGACTGCTAGAATGAAAAAGACCAGTGTATAAGAAGTTGAGATGTTAGGGAAATTTTTATTTCTCAAGGAATAATTTGTTTACAACCACCATAGTTGGTGGACATAGTAAACATGCCTCTACAAGTGAATGAATTATAAAGTTGAATGAATGTTTGAAAATTTCAAAGATGTCATTGAAGCTGTATTTATTAAAGATGACATAATTTTTCTCTAGATTCTAAATAAAAGTGGCAACAATACTATCAATATTTTATAATTATAAAGTAATTCATAATATCACTATTAAATAGGAAGAGGTTATTTTCTCCATTTTCAGAAAGAAAAATGCAAAGCAAATCAATAATCCACACTATTCATTCATTTTCATAAAATCACACTAGTAGTAGCAGAAAATAAATGGACCTCTTGAACTTTCACTCTTAACCTAATATTTTATCAGATTGTCTTCCTTAACCTTAGCTCTCATCGTACTATGCATCAGTCAGTGTTGGCTGTGTAACAATCAACCATGAAATTTTAGTCAGTTGAAACAATTAAACATTGATTTTTCACTTTCACACTACAGTTTGGTTGAGATTCAGTTTACTAAAGCTCGGATTAGCTGGGAATGGTTTCAAGTGATGCGTTGAATGCAGATTTGTTTTATGTGTCTCTCAACCTCCTTAAATCAATGTCATGGGGCACATAACAACAACAACAACAACATGTTTTACTCATGGTAATGGAAGAAGCAAGTATGTTGTTGTTGTTATGTGCCCTCGAGTAGGACCCGACTCATAGCCACCCTTCCTTGGGTTTCCGAAGCAGTATCACTACAGAAGTAGATTGCCCCATCTTCCTTTTGAGGGGTGGCTGGTGGGTTTGAACCACCAGCCTTCTGATTAGTAGTCAAGTGCCTTAGGCATTACGCTATCAGAGCTCTCTAAAGCAAGTATAAGACAGTAAATTCAAATAAACAAGTACATTTCAAGCACCTGCTTGTGTCATGTCCATTTGCCAAAGCAAATCCCATTACCAAACCCAAAGACCATGAGGTGGAGAAGTAATCTCTGCCTCCAGTAGGAGAAACCATAAAGATAAATTGCAAGGAACTTGGACAGTGGCATGCAACCACTTTGTACTACCTCATAACAGATCTGGTGGCATAGTCCCTAAGGCATTTGACTGCTAACCAGAGGCTGGCAGTTCAAACCCCCCAGCCACTCCTCAGAAGGAAGGTTGGGCCATCTACTTCCGTAGTGATACCGCCTCAGAAACCCAGGAGGGGTTGCTATGTGTCAAATCCAACTCCATAGCAGTGCATTTGGTTTGGTTTTCATAATAGCTGATTTTGCACATCACTTCATAGTTTTGCATTCAATGACATCACATTGGTGACCTGCAATTGGCCATGGTAGGATAATTTATATCACACAAATCAGTAAATGCTACAAATATGAGGTTTTGTTTGTTTGTGAAAGCCAGTTGCTAACCATTTACCAGAATACAACTGAGCACGAATGCAGGGAAGGTAAGGAATTGGCAACATTAATTCAGTTTACCACACACTAAATAATGTACTCTATATTTTCATTCATTCATTTATTCCTTCATTCTATTTCATGAAAATTTTCCACAGATCAAACACTGTTAGCATGGTCTGAGGATCAGTGATGAATAAGACATTAGCTCTGTTCTCATATTTTTCATTGACAAGATGTGGGGAATTACACATATCATGCCAAGTTTTTCTAAGAAGTATTATAGTAGGGAAATGTACAAAATGTTACATGATACCAGAGGAAAAAGAAATAATCTTTTATACTCATTCTTCAAAATATTAAGAATAGAATAAAATATGAAGTCACCCAAAGTTCTAAAATATTTGAAGCTGGGATGAAGTGGAAGAGATAATGGGTATGTATATGCAGATATCCATGTCACTGTAAGTAAGCCTTTGCAAAAATTTTAATCATCAATAACTCTATCCAGTCATCACAACAGCACTAATATCATGTGTAACAGGGATTTTTAGCAAGAAATAAGCTTTTAATTACACTTTACTTAAAAAAAAAATTGAATGATTTCTATTGGATGAATTTTATTGTATTATGTTTTTGACTCAAAATATTTCTACTATCCTTTGTTGGATTAAGTAAGCTTTAAAATGATTCTATCTTCTATGGGTTCTTCTTATGCTACAGTTTCCCATTTAAACACTGTGTAAATGAGTCTCAAAGCTGTATTTGAAAATCAACAAGGTCCAGGAGAGTATTATCTTCGTTGCTTTTCTCAGTTATGAGCTAATTATTTAAGAACTTCAATTTGTCAGGTTTGACAACATTGTAATTGATTGCAATAATAAAAGCTTTACCCAAAGTTGAATTACGTTTTCTTAAGTGTTTTGCAAGTATGACAAGTGTGCTATGGTGCTTTTCCTGACATAAGTGCAGAAGAGATATAAGATCTCTTTTAGTGCACAGAGTGACAAAAATCAAGGTATTGGGCTTCAGGCTACAACAAATTGAACATATTGAATTTAAATTGTGGTCTAATTCATACTTAGTTTTGTTTCATTCTATTCAAGTGATAACTTTGCATGCTAATACCATAACTTTATTCACAAAACTGATCTGTAGATGGAAAGTGTATCTTATTTTCGAAAGTGGGCATTTACTGTTTAAAAGCAAAAAGCTTTATTTATTTTTGTTACAAAAAACTGGGAGCTCTTGTGGCATAGTGCCTAAGGCATTTAACTGCTAACCAGAAGGCTGGTGGTTCAAACCTACCAACCACTCTTAGGAAGGAAGACTGGGCAATCTACTTCTGTAGAGATACTGCCTTGGAAACCTAAGGAGGGGTTGCTATGAGTCGGATTCAAATTATCAATCTCTTGTTTCAACCACTTTATAAGAAATATATACAAAACCCTCATAATGCAGTTTCCTAAGCTAAAAAAAAAAAAAGTCGTATCTGATTTCAATTGTACCAGACCTTATTCAAGTCAGGAAAATAAAGAGAAAATTATCATGAATTTTTTTTTTCTTTATGAAATGAAAGATATCAGCATATTCTTTCTTTGAATTCTAATGACATATTTAAAATGATAAAATGCTATTAATTGGCCTTGAGAGGTAGCTTTATAAATCTATTCAAATTAGTGAATTTTTATCTTCCAAACATGTTAATTTGTGAATGTCAGCAATCGTTTATCAGAATAACTGCTACACCTGAGTTGGAAATGATAAAAGTTTCCTCTATTTGGACATTATGCTGAGTAAAATAAATCAATCACAAAGGGACAAGTATAGTATCAGTTCATTATTGTAAAAAGTCAAGAAAAGATTTATATATGAAAGGAAATTTTCTTTGTTGGTTACCAAGGGTGGGAGGGACGGGGAGGCAACACTGCTAGATAGGTTGAAAATAATATTGATTTGGGTGAAGAAGAGAAGGGCTATGTACCAAATGTGAGTACAGTGGCATTGAGGAAGAGGAAGACATGGAGAGTGAATGGGAGGTACAGACAACAAAGATGAACCCTTTTGCACATACAGTACTGCATTGTTAGTGCCCTCAAGTCAGACTCAAGTCATAGGGACCCCTCCTTGGGTCTCTGAGGCAGTATCAGTGCGGAAGTAGATTGCCCAAATTTCCTTCCGAGGAGTGGCTGGGGGGTTTGAATCACCAGCCTCCTGGTTAGCAGTCAAGTCCCTTAGGCACTACGCCACCAGAGATCCTCTCTTTATGATTAATGAATCCCAAATAAATTTTGAGAGCTCTGGCAGAGTAGAGCCTAAGGCATATGACTGCTAACCAGAAAGCTAGCAATTCAATCCCACCAGCCACTCCTTGGAAGGAAGGTTTGACAATCTACTTCCATGGAGATACCGCCTTTTAAAAGTGCAGTATAAGTTCTTAGGGATCATTTTCCATAACTCTATGTTAATAAACAAAGAGCTCTGGTGGCATAGTGCCTAAGGCATTTGACTGTTAACCAGATGGCTGGTGGTTCAGACACTCCTCAGAAGGAAGATTGGGCAATCTACTTCCATAAAGCTTTCCATCTCAGAAACCCAATGGCAGTCACTGAGTCAGAATTGAGTTTGAGTTTTTAGTTTGAGTTTTTAATTTGATGTTAATAAACAAACACAATCCTTTGCACCCATAATGGCTTTTCCTCCCAACAACACATTCTCAAGAAAACACTAGGTCATTTAGAGAGAATAGAGTCTCCCTTTTAAGAACACATTGTATTTGTTTCAGTTTCAATACCTATTTATGAGCCATAAATAATTATATCTTGTTTTTATCCTATATGTAATTTATATACATGACACATGATTGTAAGATGAAACCTCTTAGTGCTTCATGTGTATTATAGGTGATGCCAAGAAAGTAATCCAGTATCTACCATCTGCTTCACTGAAATAAACTTCTTTATAATGAGTTCAAGTCACATCTGGAGAAATCTAGTCAGGAACAAAGAAATCCCTTATTCTGATGTTTGAAATTAAAATTAGTAAGCTTCTGCTAGAGCAATGTGCCACATGATGTGTTAGTTTCTTTGCAAATCTGGTATTATATGAATCTACAGAATTCCTATGTTTAATGTTGTCAAAAACCTCAAACAGAAACAACATTAAAAAGTTACTTGAATCCAATCATTCAGATATACACTAAAATGCTTACAGAGTACATACAGTACAGTACCAGAGTTCCTAACCCACTGTCATCAAGTGAACTCTGACTCATAGTCACCCTACAGAACAGAGTAGAATTGGCTCACAGGATTTCCAAAGCTGTAAATCTCTATGGAAACAGACATCTTTTATCTTCAGACATCATGAGAAACCATGTCATTTTTCTGCGGAGCAGCTAGTGGGTTTGAACTGCCAACCTTTTGTTTAGCAGCTGAGTGCTTTAACAATTACTTATTATTTATTCCATTAAATAAATTAATCCCTTAAGGAATCTCTTCTGCTATTTACTTGGCCAATACAAAAGGTAGCACAGTGGGACAGCAATTTATGAATCAGTGTCAAGCTACAGGGAAATTTCTAGTCATATATCATAGGGCTCTCTGTTTTAACTTCTAAACTTTAACTATCTTTCCTCTTTAATTGATGATTAAAGGAGAAAAACTCAATGGACTGCTTTGTAGTATATCCATTCCCATTTCATTCACAGTGTTTATAAATATAACTCCTTCCATATTTCCAGTTTCAGCTCAGGTTTTACTCCCTGCAAGATGCTTGATGCTACAGTCCCAATTCAATAAATATCTTTCTTCTCATAATCCCTATTAAAAGAGATATTTCATTTTTTAAAAATTAGCATTTAATTTAGCCTTGCATCTATTGCTCTTGTTTTTGCTTTTGCTCTTGCATATGCACATATGCACACATATACCCACACAATCTCAATCCTCAGCAAGAGTCTAACCCTATTGAAGGAATGAGTGGTATTTTATGCATCCTTGCATCCCTAGACAGGAGATTTGATGATGCTGTGGTTAAGTGCTCAGCTGCTAACCAAAATGTTGAAGGTTTGAATGCTCCAGCCACTCCACATGAGTAAGATGTGGAAGTCTACTTCCATAAAGATTGTTGTTGTTGTTGTTATGTGCCATCAAGTCAGACTTGACTCATAGCGACCCCTCCTTGGGTTTCTGAGGCAGTATCACTATGGAAGTAGATTGCCCCATCTTCCTTCTGAGGAGTGGCTGGTGGGTTTGAACCGCCAGGCTTCTGGTTAGCAGTCAAGTGCCTTAGGCACTACACTATCAGAGCTCCCTCCATAAAGATTACAGCCTTGGAAATCCTGTGGGGCAGTTCAATTCTGTCCAATAGGATCATATGAGTCAACATGGACTCAAAAGTATGATTTTTGGTTTTGGTATCCCTAGAACCTAGCACAATTTGCTCACTTATTTCACAAATATTTATTTAAAAATCTCTATGCTAAATATCGTGTTGATATTGATGCTATGCACTGAATTTAACACCAGTTGTTCTTGTAAGCAGTTCACAGTCTAAAATTTGAAGAATCATGTTAGCTGAGGCTTGCAAAGCCATATAGTCAGAATAATGACAGGGACACATATAAAATATTATGGAAAACAGTATGAAAAGCACATCTCAGCCATCCTACAGAGAAGGAATGATGAGTGAGAGATCTGAGTTGAATATTAAAAGATGCAAATATATATATATTTATATGAGCATGATAAAGGGAGATCAACATTGCAGAGAAAAAAAAAACAGGAAATATATGTTAGACTACCTAAGAGGTAGAGCTCACTACATAAGAAAAAGTATAGTGGTCACAAAACAAAGTATCCATCAGTATTGGGCATAGTTTTTACAAAGAGAATGTTTGACTTAATAATAGATATTCATGTTAAATGACTATTAATCCTTCATACAATCAACTTCTCTAAACTAGTATGTCCCACCAACTAGAATCTACTTAAAACATTCACCTATGAGAAATAGCAATTCAAGATATTGTAAATGGTTGCTTGGGGGGGAAAAGGCATCACTGAAGCAGAATATTTGATCTGACAAATTAGCCTTCCAACTTCAGTTAATAGAACACAAATGCTGTAGTAGTCTCTGACATCATTAATCCAAAGACAATTTGGTTGTCTGTTTAATAATCTGAAACTAGTATAAAAGTTCTTAACCTGGGCTTTAGAGATGATATTTAAGGACGGGAATTCCAGAACACTTGTGCTCATGAGGAACTTGTACACAGAACAGTAGGCTGTCATTCAAACAGAACAAGGGGATAGTGTGTGGTTTAAAGTCAGGAAGGGAGTGCATCAGGGTTGTATCCTTTCACAATATTTATTCAACCTGCATGCTGAGCAAATAATATGAGAAGCTGGACTATACTAAGAAGAATGTGGCATCGGGATTGAAAGAAGACTCATTAACAACCCATGATATGCAGATGATACAACTTTGCTTGCTGAAAGTGAGGATGACTTGAAGCACTTACTGGTGAAGACTAAAGACTGCAGTCTGAAGTATGGCTTACATCTCAACATAAAGAAAATAAAAATCCTCACAAGTGGACCAACAAGCAGCATCATGATAAATGGAGAAAAGATTGAAGTTGTCAAAGATTTCATATGACTTGGTTCCACAGTCAACACCAATGGAAACAGCAGTCAAGATATCAGACAATGTATTGCACTGGCCAAATCTGCTGCAAAAGGCCTCTTTGAAGTACTGAAGAGCAAAGATGTCTTTTTGAAGACTAAGATGTGCCTAACCCAAGCAATGGTATTTTCAATCACCTCTTATGCATGTGAGAGCTGGAAGACTGAAGAAGAGTTAATGCTTTTGAGTTGTGGTGATGAAGAATACTGAAAGTACCACGGACTGCCAAAAGAACTAACAAATCTATCCTGGAAGAAGTGCAGCCAGAATGCTCCTTGGAAGCAAGATGGCCAGACTCCACTTGACCTACTTTGGTCAGGTTGTCAGAAATGATCATTCCCTGGAGAAGGATATCATGGTTAGTATAGTGGAAGGTCAACAAAAAAGGGGAAGATCCTTGTATGGATTACCTAGTGCCACTCTGACTGGAATATACCACAGATTGTAAGGCTTTAACAAACAAGAATTTATTCTGTTATAGTTTGGAGGCTTAAGCCCGAGTTCAAAGTGCCAGGCTCTTGGGGCTGGGTGAAAGCTCCTCAAACTTGGGCTTCAGCTCTGCCTCCTGCTCCCAGGCCACTGAAGCTGGAAGCTTTTCTTCACTCAGATAGCTGCTGGTTGCTGATGCTGACAAGCCCAAGGTTGACAAGCAAAAAGGAACAGGCCTAATTTTACCAAACTATATGGTAGGCCATTAATTCAAATCCAGATGAAGTCCCAAGATCAGCAGGGCATGGCAGGCTGTTGAAGAACAACGTCACTACCTCCAGGGTTAAAGTGTGCCAAAAGGCTAGAGACCATTCCCAAAGCTGTTTCTCATATAGGGGAAGCAGACCACATCCCGAAAGCAACTACTCAGTCGCTCCAATAAATTCCACCATGGAGTTATTTACCAATCTTTCCATGGGGAATAACTACATCCAGCTGCCCAGCCACTTAACCAGGCCCAGCCAAATTGACGCTCAAACTTAACTACCATAACCCTCAACAAGATGGATTAACACAGTAGCTTCAATGATAGGCTCAGGCATGGCAAGTACGGTGAGGATGGCACAGGACCAGGCAGTGCTTCATTCTGTTGTTCATAGGGTTGCTATGAGTTGGAGCTGACTCAATTACACCTAACAACAACAACAACAAGCACTTGGATCACAACTTGGCTGTCAATTTGTCAGACTATGGTGGCTTGTGTGTTGCTCTGAGGCTGGAGGATATGACACCAGTATTTCAAATATCAGCAGGGTCACCCACGGTGGACAGATTTCAGTGGTGCTTGGAGACTAAGATAGACTTGGAAGAAAGAAAGGGCCATCCACTTCTCAAAGAATAACATTATGAGTAGCAGTGAAACATTGTTGATATATTACTGGAAAGCTTTATGAAAGCTTATAATGAAATAGCCCTGAAACATTGTCTGATATAATTCCAGAAGATGAGTCCCTTAGGTCAGAAGGCAATCAAAATACAATTGAGGAAAAGCTGCCTCCTCAGAGTAGAGTGGACCTTAATGATGTGGATGGAGTAAGCTTTTGAGAACTCCATTTGCTGTTGTAGCATGACTTAAAATGAGAAGAAACAGCTACAAACATCCATAATAATTAAAGACCAACTAAAGAGTATATTTGATGGATTGAAAACCAGAGGAATTGTGGAATGACATCAACACCATCATCCATGAAGCAAGCAAAAGGTCATTAAAAAGACAGGAAAGAAAAAAAAGACCAACATGGATGCCAGAAGAGACTCAGAAACTTGCTCTAAAATATGGAACCTACAAAGTATGAACTAGGAAAATTGCAAGTTGTCAAAAATGAAATAGAATGCATAAAGATCAGTATCCTAAGCATTACTGAGCTAAAATGGACTGGTTTTGGCCATTTTGAATCAGACAATCATATGCTCTTCTATACCAAGAAGGCCAAATCGAAGAGGAATGGCATGACATTCATCGTCACAAAGAATGTTTCAAGATCAATCCTGAAGTACAATGTTGTCAGTGATAGGATAATACCCATGTGCTATTATTATTCAAATTTATGCACCAACTACCAAAGGCAAAGACAAAGAAATTGAAGATTTTTACTAACTTCTGGATATTGTCCAAGTGTGAAATCAAGATGTGTTGATTATTGCTGGTGATTGGAATGCAAAAGTTGGAAAAAAAAAAAAAAAAAAGAACCACTTGGAGTTGGAAAATGTGGCCTTGGTGATAGAAATGATGCTGGAGATGGCATGATAGAATTTTGCAAGACTAACAACTTATTCATTGCAAATACCTTTTTTCAACAACATAAATGGTAGCTATGCATGTGGACTTCACCAGATGGAGTACACAGAAATCAGACTGACTACATCTGTGGCAAGATGCAATGGAGAAACTCTATCTCTTCAGCCCAAATAAGGCCAGAAGCTGACTGTGGAACAGACCATCAACTGGTCATATGCAAGTTCAAGATGAAGCTGAAGACAATTAAAACAAGTCCATGAGAGCCAAAATATTACTTTGATTCTATCCCTCTGAGTTAAGAGACTACCTAAAGAATATATTTGATGGATTGAAAACCAAAGGAATTATGGAATGACATCAACACCATCATCCATGAAGAAAGCAAAAGGTCATTATAAAGACAGGAAAGAAAAAAAAAAAGACCAACATGGATGCCAGAAGAGACTCTGAAACTTGCTCTTGAATGGAAAGTACCTAAAGCAAAGGAAGAAATGATGAGATCAAAGAGCTGAACCAAAGATTTCAAAGAGCAGTTCAAGAAGACAAAGTCAATTATTATAATGAAATGTGTAAAGATATGGAGTCAGAAAATCAAAAAGGAAGAACATGCTCAGCATTTCTCAAATTGAAGGAACTGAAGAAAAATTCAAGTCTTGAGTTGCAATATTGGAAGATTCTATGGGCAAAATATTGAATGATGCAGGAAACATCAAAAGAATATGGAAGGAATATACAGTGTCACTGTACCAAAAAGAATTGGTAGATATTCATCCATTTCAGGAGCTTGCATATGATCAAGAACCAATGGTATTGAAGGAAGAAGTCAAAGCTGCACTGAAGGAACTGGCTAAAAACAAGGCTCCAGGAATTGATGGAATACCCATATAGATGTTTCAACAAATGGATGCCATGCTAGAGACACTCATTTGTCTATGACAAGAAATTTGGAAGACAGCTACCTGGCCAACTGACTGGAAGAGATCCATATTTGTAACCATTCAAAATAAAGGTGATCCCACAGAAAGTGGAAATTATCAAACAATATCATTAATATCACATGCAAGTAACATCTTGCTAAAGATAATTCAAAAATGGTTGCAGCAGTATATGAACAGAGAACTTTCAGAAATGCAAGCTGGATTCAGAAGAGAATGTGGAACGAGGGATATCATTGCTAATGTCAGTGTGTTGGATTGGGTTCTCTAGAGAAACACAAAAACCAGCA
>NW_006921689.1:2487204-2496618 GCF_000298275.1 Orycteropus afer afer | reverse complement strand
ATGCTGAGCAAATAATCTGAGAAGCTGGACTATATGAAGAAGAATGTGGCATCAGGATTGGAGGAAGAATCATTAACAACCTGTGATATGCTGATGACACAACTCTGCTTGCTGAAAGTGAGGATGACTGAAGTACTTACTGATTCAGATTGAAGGCTACAGTCTGCAGTATGGATTACATCTCACTATAAAGAAAACAAATATCCTCACAACTGGACCTATAAGAATTACGATAAATGGAGAAAAGATTGAAATTGTCAAAGACTTCACATTGCTTGGTTCTACAATCTACGTCAGAGGAAGCAACAGTCAGGACATCAGATAATGTATAGCACTGGGCAAACTGGCTGCAAAGGACCTCTTTCAAGTGCTGAAGAGCAAAGATGCCTTCTTGAGGGCTTGGGTAAGCCTGACATGAGCCATGGTATTTTCAATCACCTCATATTCATGTGAAAACTGGGCAATGAATAAGAAAAGTTGATGCTTTTGAGCTGTGATGTGGCAAAGAATGCTGAAAGTACCGTGGACTGCTAAAAGAACTAACAAGTCTGTCCTGGAGGAAGTGCAGCCAGAATACTCCTTGGAGATGAGAATGGCCAGACTTTGTCTCACATACTTTGGTCATGTTGTCAGAAGGGACCATTCCCTGGAGAAGGATGTCATGCTTGGTAAGGCAGAGGGCTGATGAAAGAGAGGAAGGCCCTCAAAGAGGTGGATTGACACGGTGGCGGTGGAGATGAGCTCAAGTGTAGCAAGAATCATGGAGCTGGCTCAGGACTGGGCAGTGTTTCATTCTGCTGTGCATAGAGAAGCTATGAGTCAGAGACAACTCTATGGCACCTAACAACAACAATTAGAAAGCATTCAATTTTGTGGATCATAACAAATTATGGATAACATTTAGAAGAATGAGAATTTCAGAACACTTAATTGTGGTCATGAGAAAACTGTACAAGGACCAGGAGGCTGTCATTCGAACAGAACAAGGAGATACTGCATGGTTTAAAATCAGGAAAGGAGTGCATCAGGGTTGTATCCTTTCATCATACTTATTCCATCTGCATGCTGAACAAATAATCTGAGAAGCTGGATTATATGAAGAAGAATGTGGCATCAGGATTGGAAGAAGACTCATTTAACAACCTGTGATATACAGACGACACAACCTTGGGTGCTGAGAGTGAAGATGACCTGAAGCACTTATTGAGGAAGATTAAAGACTACAATCTGCAGTATGGATTACATCTCAACATAAAGAAAACAAAAATCCTCACAACTGGACCAATAAAGCATCACGTAAATGGAGAAAAGATTGAAGTTGTCAAACATCTCATATGACTTGATTCCACAACCAACACCAATGGAAGCAGCAGTCAAGACATCAGACAATGTATTGCACAATGTATTGCAAAAGACCTCTTTCAAGTGCTGAAGAGCAAAGATGTCTCTTTGAAGACTGCTGTTGTTGTTGTTATGTGCTGTTGAGTTGGACCCAACTCATAGCGACCCCTCCTTGTTTCCAAGGCAGTATCACTACGGAAGTAGATTGCCCCATTTGAAGACTAAGATGTGCCAAACTCAAGCCATGGTATTTTCAATAACCTCATATGCCTGTGAAAGCTGGACAATGAATAAGGCAGAGTGAAGAGTTGATGTTTTTGAGTTGTGGTATTCGCAAAGAATGCTGAAAGTACCATGGACTACCAGAAGAACTAGCAGATCTGTCTTGGAAGAAGTGCAGTCAGAGTGCTTCTCTGAAGTCCAAATGGCCAGACTTCTTCTCACTTACTTTGAACATGTTGTCAGAAGGGACCATTCCCTGGGAAAGGATATAATGCTTGGTAAAGTGGAAGGTTCAACAAAAAAGGGAAGGCCCTCAACAAGATGGATTGACACAGTGGCTGCAACAATGGGCTCAGGCATAGCAAGGATTGTGGGTCTGGCGGAGAACTGGGCATTGTTACATTCTGGTGTACATAGGGTCGCCATGAGTTGGAGCCAACTAGATGGCACCTAACAACAGCAACAACAAGCACTTTGAGGGGAAAAAATTCACAACTTACTAACCTCTAAGTGAAATTTGGAAGTTTTTTTATCAAAAATGCAGGCAGCAAACCATAATTGTATCACAGTACCTATGGTTTCCTGTCAGTTGTCAATAGAAATCCCTGATATTGTCATATCACAATGCAGTTGTCGCAGATATTTCAAGTATCATTTATTCTCATCATGACTTTGAAATCGTAGTAAAATAGAATCAGTGCAAAATAATGTTAATTAATGTGATATTAATGACTATATCAAATTTTAAAAACTGTTTTGATAACTATAGCACATAAGTGAGGACAGATAGGTTTAGGAGTTTATCCAAGGTCATTTCGTTATTTATCTAACTGAAAAGTTAGAAAAAGCTCTATTTTTTCCATCTTTAAAATCCTGTATATGTCATTTTATGCTTTTAAAAATATTATTCTCACAAGCGTGCCATGGGCTCAATCAACACTACAAAAGATTCTGTGCACCCAAATCCAAGCAAACAAATAAATAAAATTTAAAAAAAGAAATAATAAAAGGAGACTCCAAAGAACATTTGTTTTTTGTTTTATTTATTTTGTTGCTGTTTATTTGTTTTTCCCACCATAACTGGAGCTTTTTCTAAGAAACGTTTTTTATATTGTATTACGTCATTTGACTGTTAACCAGAAAGCTGGTGGTTCAACCCACCAGCCACTCCTAGGAAGGAAGATTGGGCAATCTACTTCTGTAGAGATACTGCCTCCAAAACCCAAGGTGGGGTCACTAGAAGTCAAATGGACTTGACAGCAGTCAAGTGTTTTGTTGTTGTTGTTGTTTTATTATGTTTATTACAGAATATATCACTGCTGTGGAGTCCAATCAGACTCAACGGTGACCCCTCCGTGGGTTTCCGAGGCGGTTTCACTACAGAGGTAGATCACCCAATCTTCCTTCCATGTAGTGGCTGATGGGTTTGAACAGTCAGCCTTCCACTTAACAGTCAAATGCCTTAGTCACTACCACCAGAGTTCCCGATAATAATTCTAGGCTTTTTCATTGTTTATAAAATCATTCCTTTACCGTGCTAAAAATATTTATTTGCAAGTGGGGAGCTCCTGATCGACTATGGAATGTTACATCTTCCGGAATTTCATGTAGAGAGAAGTCAAATGCAAATGAACCTCTCCTCTGCCAAACCCACCTTTACTCACCTCCATTGAGAAACTCACAACTCTCAGACCATCCACAGATCACTTTGACATGATGGCAAAGCTGTTTTCTTCCAGAGCAATATTTTTTCTCAGTGATCAAGGGCTAAACATAAGAATATTTGAATGCCACTTTTCTGATGTTTCCTCTGGGCTCACTTGGGCTTTGTGGTTCACTCGACACTGTTTCATTGAGGTGTTGGGTCATTGGAGAACTGAGTAATGGCAATGCCACTGCCATTTCTGCAGTGATATGGGATTTTGTAGGCTTTTTACAGCACTCCCTGGCAGTATTTCACTCAGCCTCAGAGCCAGATTGCCTTAGGTAAGCAACAGGATGATCCCACCTCACTGCGGACTTTAAAGACCTTCCATCTTCCATGGGAAAATAAGTGTGGATAAGATCAGTAGTGCCTTTGGTGTCTCTATAGGCACATCCATCTACCTCTAAATACACGTTTTTATGTTTAGCCATTTATTCCTAGCTGTGAAATATTGCAACGACTTTAGCATTAGCATTCTAATCCAGGCCTTAGGTCCAGAGATTTATGTTGAACATGTTTGATGCCATTATTCACACAATGTGTAAAGCTGACTAAGTTTTTCCTCTGAATTAGAGTAATATGAGATGCATACTGTACTAGCTGCTTTGCTGAAAATCTAACCATTTTAGCTTCAGATATATTGTACTACTAAAGCAACAACCTGCCACAGAAACCCAAGGAGGGATCTCTAGGAGTCAAAATCAACTCAATAGCAGTGAGTTCGGTTTGATTTTGGTTAAACTAACAACAAACA
This sequence comes from Orycteropus afer afer, assembly GCF_000298275.1. NCBI lineage: Eukaryota > Metazoa > Chordata > Mammalia > Tubulidentata > Orycteropodidae > Orycteropus > Orycteropus afer. The sequence continues at coordinate 2,492,596 of NW_006921689.1, read as the reverse complement.
AACAAGCACATTTAAGTCAATGATGTCAACATGACACTTGTAAATGTCAACGGTGGTGGAGTCAAAGAACTATATTGAAATTCTGGATCTGTCACTTACCAGCTGTGACCTTGAGTAAGGATATAGCCTCACTGAGCTTAGGTTCCATGACTGTAAAATAAGGAATGTTGTAAGGATTAACTGAAGAAAAATGAAAGAATGAAAACTAAATAAATAAATGAATATGAAGCCTGCTATATAGTTGGTGTTCAATTAAAGAAAGCTATTACAATGATTGTCATTAATGAACAGTAATGCATGACAAGGCTTAGCCTAGAGAGAACAAGAGAAACATGGAGATGTTGTCAGAAGGAATATTCATGCTCATCTATCTATTTCACCTAGCTCATCACACAAAGTAAGAAAGTGAGGACAGAGAGGTTAAGGAGCTTACCAAGGTCACTTATTTATTCACCTAATGAAAAAGCTAGGGCAAGATCTATTTCTTCTGGTTTGAATTCAATTCTCTAAAATGTGAAGCCCTCAGCTCTATTTCACGATGCCAAAGAGACAAGGAGTCAGAACACTTAATCATAAAGTAACAAATCTCTATTTCCTGTGTACAGGGGGAAAGTTCATGGAGTTACAAGAACAATGAGTCATCCAAGAAGGGAGCTGCCCTTCTGCATCCCAAACTCCCCCTTAAAGTATTCTTCCCCTCAGGAGCATGAAATCTCCAAGACCACAGAGCAATTGCATGTGATTTCAGATGATGCTTTCTCTGTACATGAAAGCAAGGCTAGTTTACAACTGTACACAATTCTCATCCTGGACTTTGAAGTTCAGTCTTGCCACAATTATAATACTTATCCTTTTCCTTTCCCTCTAATATTTTCATCTGTCTTCAACCTCTGTTTTTCATCTCCAAGGCCTCTTGCCAGCCTTAATCTACTCTCTCTAGTCTGTATTCCTATATCCCACATCAGACACTCAATTCAGGCTAAAAATTCTAAAAATTCTCACTGGCTTTTTCTTTTTCTTCCTTTTTTCCTTCCTTCCTTCCTTTCTTTTCTTTCTTTCTTCTTTCTTCCTTTCTTTCTTTCTCTCTTTCTTTCTTTCTTTTTTTAAGCACATATACACCCAATTAGATTGTGAGATTTGTAAATTGAAAGACAACAGCTTTGATATTTCTTCTCTCCATTCTCAGCCCAACTCCCTAATGATGACATAAATAAGATAAAAATCATACTTGCTCTCAGATCATTAGCCATAGAGCTGATAAACAAGCCAGAACACTCCGATATTTAAAACTAATCAATGACTTCACTCTGCCCTTAGAAGAAACACCACCATCCATTTACTACAAAGTAAATCCATTTACTACAAAGTAAAGCACTCACTCTAACCTCTGACCCTTCCCTACCTCTTCAGCCTGGACTCTCAGCACTTATAACTCCACAGCCACTATACTATCTCATATACTTGAATGACCCATTCTTTCTCTCACATGGTGCACTGGGTAGTGCTGTTCTCTCTAGTAGGACACTCTCCCCTCCACACTAAATCCATTTATCTCAGTGGCATCCCTGTGTCTCAGATTAAATGTCAGTTTGCCACCAAGGGTTTGAATTTCTGCTCTTGTTACTTGTTAGCTGTGTTGTTCAGATTAAGTTTTGTAATTTCTCTAAGACTCAGTTTCTTCATTAGTAAGTAAAATGGAGATTATATCCCTACTTATCACACTGAATAGTTATTCAATTTAAGTGACTTAATATATGTTAAACACTTTAAACAGTGTCTGCCATATAATACATATCATAAATTTGACTATTACTTTTGCAATTTTGTCCTGCCAAATTTCTTAAAGTTAGGCTTTTCTTTCTTTTCTGAAATTATGTTCATAGAATTATAGTAGTGATTATTTTTAAAAGGTCTTATTAATCTTAATATTTCAGATTTGGAAACATTAAGTGTCCAAACTCTCTAAAATAGGGCACATGCATAGATCTTCAGCCTCATGATCTACTGTTCTGATTTTCCCTTTCTGGGTAACAAACTACCCCAAACCTTAATGGCTAGAAAAGATGTTCATTTTAGTATGGGGCTAGGCATTCTGGCAGCATTCAGTCCCAAGATTCTGGCACAGACTGTGGTTACTTCATGGTATCCATCCAGTGGCTAGGCTGCTCTTAAGGCTCTAGGATAGACTTATTCACGTCTCAGGCCTTGGTAAAGATGGAAGATCAAGATCAGCTGGGCCCCTCACTCTCTCCAGGAAGTCTCATGGCCTCTCCAGATAGGTTCTCTAGTTAAGTACTCAGGTTTCTTCCAGTGGTGACTGGTTTCCTCCACCACAAGCCTCCTAATGCCATGGAGTTGAATTCGACTCACAGTGACCTCACCTTGGGTTTCCGAGGTGGTATCACTATGGAAGTAGATTGCCCAACCTTCCTTCCAAGGAGTGGCTAGTGGGTTTGAACCACCAGCCTTCTGAATAGCAGTCACATGCCTTAGGCACTATGCTACCAGAGCTCTTTCACCACGGGTGTTCCAAGATTTAGGAAGTGAAAATTACAGTTATGTAAGGCCTGATCTAGAAACTGGTATAACTTCACTCCCACTATATTCTATCAGTCAAAGTAATCACAGAGATAGAGGCAGCCAGATTGAAGGAAAGAAGACATAGACACAGTTCTCAATAGGAAGAGATTCGTGGCCATCTGTATGTAGTTCACCACACCTACTATCCTCTGTCTGGAGTAGTTCATTCAAATAAAACTAAACTTGTAATCCTTTGAACAGTCCTCACCACTTCCCCAATGCCTTTGCACATGCTCATTTTCCATCTGTGATGCCTCTTCTACCTTTCCTCTTCTGGCTAAATTTAACTCATTCTTCAAATCTCAGCTCAAATATCAACTACTCCCATTGCACACCCCTCATCCAGTATAAATTCCTCTAACCTTTGATTGGATAGCACCCTGATGGCATTCTTATTTGATCTCTTGCCATATTTTATTGAAGCAATCTATTAATCTGTTTCCTACACCAGTATGTCAGTTTTGTTGTTGTGGAGGCAAGGACCATTCTTTAATCAATTCTTAATTTCTCATGTTTAGTATGATACCTGGTGCATCAGTATATTAGATTTGCATGACTGTCCTTACATCCGTTTTGATGAGAAATATACTAAGATTATAGTACGAGTTAAATTGAGTTTAATTTAAATGGCCAAAAACTTCTCCAGAAATAATTAGCTTCGAAATATGTCTTACCACATTAATTTGCAAAATTTCAGTTTTTATGAAAATATGAACAACTCATTTTAAAATATTCAATGATGAGACTGTTTTATATATATATATATATATATATATTCAATATCAATATGCATTTTATTTTCCTTTTGAGAGTTGAATTGGAGCAGATAGACTGATAAATAATTTTTTAAAGTTAGGAATCATCTGGAAGTCAATAAAAATGATGAAGAAGCTGTCTCGGTGCTGACAGAAAAACAGAATTATATATGATCTTTCAAGTGTAGAAAATTAATCTCTATCTGACTATGGTTGCATTTGATCACTATCCAAAAATTAAAGTACAAGTAAACCTCAAGGAATTTTCCATTATATCTAGGTATAGCAAAAAATAGCTTGCCAACTGCTCTACTCACAAAATCTTTCAGCCAACCTCCTCTTGAGCCTTTGATCTCTCTGTTTAATCTCTCTGTTCCATCTCAGTGATGGTAGAAAATATCTTTGTGAATATATATATGACAAAAGGTGTGTTTACATTAATTGAGCATTACTCTAGGCTTTTTGCTCAGTGCTTTACATAAAATATCTCATTTCTTTTTCCAACAAGCCTGCAAATGTTGTGTTATTTATATGGAGGAAATACAAGCTCAGAGTGTGTAAGTGACTTGTACAAGATCACCAAGTAGTGGTTGAGAAAAGATCTCTCTTATGTGAAAGACTCCACTCTAAATCTCTAAGCCTAACTTCTTAGAAGGAGTGAAACATGATGTTTAATCAAAACTATATGGCTGCCTGTGAATATCAATGTTTTCAGTGGCAAAAGAAAAGTCATTAAAGTGGATGGAATTCTTTATGCTCTTCCATTTTGCTTTTTGCCTCTATGATTTGGTTGTATCTTAATGTGTCTCTAATTGTAAACACTTACACTTATGAATCTTTCACTTCTCACTTGTTTGTGCATAAATATCCACTGTTGTAGACATAAATCTCTGAATTCAGTTTTGTACCTAAATGTAATCACATTCTTAGCTTCTATACGCAATGGTGCAAAAATGTCAAAATAAACAAACAAAACAAAAATTTGGGCCTGTAATACTCCTTAATGATGCCATGGCAAGAATCACTGATCATTTACTCCACTTTTCCCATGACGTCTATGTTAATTGCTTCATTCATTGATTCAATTTTAAAATATATCTTAAGCATTTATTATGTGACAAAGGGAGCTCTGGTAGCGTAGTGCCTAAGGCACTTGACTGCTAACCAAAAGGCTGGCGATTCAAACCCATCAGCCACTCCTCAGAAGGAAGATGGGGCAATCTACTTCTGTAGTGAGACTACCTCAGAAACCTAAGGAGGGGTCGCTATGAGTCAGGTCCCACTCGATGGCACATAACAACAACAACAACAACATCTCTACAGAAGTAGATTGTCCAACCTTCCTTCTGAGGAGTTGCTGGTGGGTTTGAACTGCCAACCTTCTGGTTAACAGTCAAATGCCTTAGGCACTACACCACCAGATCTCCTTTATTCTGATAATCCCTTTGATTTAAAGAGTTCCTATGATTCTTTAATGCTAACAGAATAAATTCCAGTCCCTTTAGTCAGGCATTCAAGGTTCTTGATGATATCATGCCAATCTACTTTTTTAACTTTATCTCCGAGCCTCTGACATTAACTCCATGTTTCAGGCCATCTGGTGTCTTTGCCCCTGCATTTGTTCTGAGTTTTTCCTACTTTATGGCTTTGCTCATGATGAACAGAATACCTTCTCATTGTCAGCTCTCTAATTCTTGTAAAGCCTTCAGTGCCCAGTATAAATATCATGTCTTCCAAGTCTTTCCAGATCACCCAGACAGAAGAAACACTTCCTCTTCCATATACGCAACTTATTAATTCATGGTGCACTAATTAGAGTCCATAGTTATAGTCATTTCTGTATAGGATTGTATTTCACTTTCTTGAATTTAATATCCAAAGGACAAAGCATATGTCTCCTATATACTTGTATCCATTAAAATGTCTATCACCCTGTTGGATGCATAGAGGATAGTTGATTGTTGTTGTTGTTGTTGTTAAGTGCCGTCGAGTCGTTTCCGACTCATAGTGACCCCATGCACAGCAGAAGGAAACATTGCCCGATCCCGCGCCAGCCC
>NW_006921689.1:2447166-2487091 GCF_000298275.1 Orycteropus afer afer | reverse complement strand
TTACAACATGACCAAAATAGGTGAGACGAAGATAATTGATTAATATTTATTAAATAATTGCATACATGTAATTACTTAATTTTTAGACTATTTTCCAGTAGCTTTAATCTTTCAATGTCCACATAGCTACAAACATTTAAAAATTTTGAAATTGAGCTGTCTCATTCTATGTATGAAATCTGAATCTTAATTTATTAACTTGATTATTGGTACAGTAAGATACAAAAGGAGGGTAATGGATATTCAATGAATGTTTATTAAATGAATAATTCAGTAACTGATTGTGAATTAAAGTATATTTAATTCATGGATACTTAAGTGTCAAATATTATTCCATACCTTTCCCAAGTAGTAAATAATTCTGTTTAGTTCAACTGTATTTTTAAAAAACACATGAAAATAAAGCTTTACAGTGGAAAACCTGAACTGACACAGGGGAACATTATAATCTTAAAATCCATTGACTAATAAAAGGAAGCACTTTAAATGTATACTTCTGGGATATCTGACTTTCAAGTGTCATCACGGAAGTCAGAAAACATAGACGGATAATAAGTTAACGTTCAGTTCAAAGCCTGCTCTTTCTTTGCAACATTTTGTTCTCAATAATAAATCCTCACCTGTTTTATCTTTCAGTGCCAACTTTTAAATGTGATTGAGAACAGACTGTAACATGGCATTGTCTGCAGACCCCACTGTCTTCAGAACTGGACAGCCTCATTAGCAGGAGTGCACATGTTGATAAACCCTGGGGAACATTCATGTGACACCAAAGCACTCTACATGACATATCTTCAGTAGAGATTTCACTCTGGCATTATGGGCCTCTTTCTAGTGCAATTTTCTCTTTTTCTGTAGCATTTATTCGCACTTGACCCTATGTTTTAGAAAGTGCACACAAGTCAGTATTCCAGACATCCCAGGGACTTGAAAAGCTGATCTAAGACCTGTGTTGCAAGATGAAAAACAGAGAAATTTTGTTGAACCTATAAAAAGGATGACATTCTGCCTGGCCCTGAGCTGTTCTGTTCAAAATTGAAGCTTTTGCAGCTTGCAGCTCTTGATTTGTGAGCTAGAGAGTATCGTATCTTGGCCATTACTGAATCATAAAAGTTCTCTGCTTCTTCCCAGATCATTTTATTTAAAACTAAAAACAGAATCCTTTCATCTTACAAAATGCATTTTCTTTCATTTTGTACATTGCTGTACTGATTCTGCAGGGATTCAGGGAAAACATGTAAATGGTCATTTGAACAGACTATGCAGCTGATGAAGAGGAAGGTGATTTTGATGAGTAAATTGGAGTTGGTGTTATGGGACTAGAACACTGTGCAGCACTTCCTTTGCCATATCACCTTGTGAAAGGCCAAAGCCTTGCACTCCTCACTTATGTCCATCATCTATAAAATAGACAGATTGTGCATCCATGTCAGGGTCTGGCTTAACCACAAATTGTTTATTGGCTTAGGAAGGAATGGGCAGACTATGAGGAGAGAATTTCCTTAAGGATCCTTGTGCATTCCACACTCCTTGGATAAGAGGGAAGCATGTGGAACATTTCTTAACAACATCAGAAGTAGTAATTTTCCAGCCAAAGCTATCAATCATTTTTAAAATTAACACTTCTTCACAGTTTAATTAGTCTTTTATTCAAAAAAAAATATGTTGAGTGCATTTTCTATATCAGTACCTGTGCTAGCTGCTGGAAATCAGTAGCACAATCACCCCTTTCTCCAAGGGACTCTCAGCCTATTTATAAACATTTTATTGTGTCAAAGTGATAAGCATTATTTAAAACATTATACTAGAAATAGACTTATTTTTCCATAGATAAAAGATAGCACAAAATCATGTCATACGAAGGGTATCAAAAAAATAGGGAAAAAATAAGTGTTAGTCATTTAATTTTGTGATGTTCATTTATTTGTGGTGTTTTTATATCGTAATTTACTGTGATTTATTTTCTACTTCAAAATAAATATTTGGGGTCTGTAGATGATGAAAATGGTTAACATTCCCAGCTACTAACAGAACCATTGGAGTCCATCCTGAGGTGCTTCAGAAGAAAGGTCTGGCAATCTATTTCCAAAAAATCAGTCAATGAAAACCCTATAGGGCACAGGACTACTCTGACACTCAGTGACAACTGTTTTTACATTTTATTTACTTCTGTATGTAAATATGCATAGAATTCTCTTTTTCTTAAAGAAGATTCTCAAAATCTGTAGAAGCTTGAATTTGCTCATGACCTAGAACTAACTCTGGGACAAGGCTATAGCTGAGATGATTTATGCAAACTTAGAGCCCAATACCTGACACAGAATAGGGCCTTAATGTGTGGCAGTTATTATTACTACTGCAGTTCTGTTCTGATTTGCTCACTGTCATTCCTTCCAGGCCTTGAAAGGTATTGCCTGCAGAATCAGGAAAATCATGACATCCATGACTATCCTTAGTTCTATGAATTGTTTCAATCCATAACAAAACCCAAACTTTTTAGGCTGCTAATCCAAAAATGGGCTGTTCCAACTCACCAGCTGCTCCACAGGAGAGAGATGCAGCACTCTGCTTCTGTAAAGATTTATACCCTTGCAAACTCTACAGAGCAGTTCTACACTCGGAATCAACTCAAAGACAGTGGGTTTGGATTTTGATTTTTAGTATATTCAAATTAATTTTCTCTTTAATTTTTCCCCAAATTTATTGACATATGAGTCCTTTACAAAAATAACTCTGGAAACGCTGAGGCCACTTAATAAATTGGAGGCACAGCCATTGGTAGATGGAGATGAAAACAAATATTCTATGTAAATTCACACTGTTCCTTGCTCCATCTTGAAATATATTTTGGAGGAGCAGAGATAAATGAGTGTGAAATGAACAATTCTTCGGATTGGTGGAAAAAGCTCACAGGTGTTTAATATCCTTCAGAGGAAGATGTCCTCAATAGCAATTTCTTTTTCTCTCCTGAGGAAGCTAGAGAAAGTATTCAGGGTCTTTTAGTGCTTGAAAAGAAAAATACGGCTATCCTTTTCACTGGCTCCATATAGCCTAAATAGGGTGAACAGACCCTCTGCTGCTGAGTCAGAGGGAAGATAGCCATCTGTCAGCGATAAGCAGCCTGGGGTAGCTTTGAAACTGAGCCAGCCTGGAGATTGAGGACAAGCTTCAAGGAAGGACTTTTGACTTCAAGTTAATCACTTGCTGCTGGTTGATAAGGAAAAATGAAGGATTAGGGAGAAAGGCAGTGACCTGCCTCAGAAGCATTTCTTTCTTTAAAATGTGCTTTAGAATTGCCCACCTGTCAAGATATTTATTATTGAGGTTAATGTTAATATGACTTTATAATTTCTAAGAGTTCTGTGTGAAATTCATGGTTCAATGTATTTGAGAAGGTTCTGTATAGAAAAGCAATAGAGTACAGGGTATTATAGTATGAAATGCTCCTTCCAGAGCTGTGCTGCATTAAAATCCTGCCTTAGCTCTATGACCTTAGACAGGCTACTGAATCTCTAGGAGACTGAGTTTTTGAACTAAGAAATTAAATTACTAATAGCATCTCCTTCATCAGATTGCTAGGAGGATTAAATGAGATGCTTTCTGAAAAGATTTTAGCCCAATTCCTAGCACACAGTAAGGACTTCATAAAAGTCAGCGCTCCTTAAAACTTTGTAGTCACTCATTCCCAGTGCCCTCGTGATATATTGATCTCAGCTTTAGATTTTTGTGTTCATAGTAATGGAAGTAGCAGTTACTAGGGGCTAAAGAAACTTGACAGAATTTTGCTATTGAACTAAGAGAGTGGCTTTACTTAAGAAAGACTCAAACAGTTCCTATAAATGGTGACAATCAATGACCCTCGAAACGCCCTGGAAAAGTTAGACCCTACTTTTGTAACTGGGAAACTGGCCAGAAGTAACTGACATAGGAACTCAAGACTAATCAGAGTCCATCCCAAAAAGAGAGATATTCAGGCCAATGGACCTACTTCACTAATCCCTATTTGGACTGGAAATTATAAATTGTCTGATTTGTATAAACTAATTCACTGAGCCTGGAACTTTCAATTATCTTTTCACTTTGGTATAATAATGAAGGATGCATATGGTGGCAGTAACAGCTAAGTGAAGACAGGTTATTACCTTAAATACAGCTGCATCATTTCAATGGCAAGACACTTAGGAATGCATGGAGCTAGATACCAAGGTTAATAGCTTAACTATAGCAAGATACATAAGACCTATAACATTTTGTCACATAAAAAGAAGCAATTTGGGGACAGCTGGGGTTTCAACATATGTGATAACAGAGGAAAGCAGCCAGACATACTGGTTGTCATCCTACTGTGCTACTTATCCCTTACTTCTATATTATTTTTTCACAAGGACATTGTCTAGAAAATTTTTTTGTTTCTTTTGGGGGTTTTATTTATTTATGTTTATATAGGCATTCCTATGTAAATTAAAATGACTAATTTCATTCCAGAAAAAAAAAGTTGGAGTCATTCTTAACAGACAGCCCTGGACACATTAAGAAGCACACTAGGACCTGGCACCAAGACATCACCACTACCTGGGGACAAGACTACTAAACTTCAGCTTTTATTTTATAGATCAACAAACATACACATTTCAAATGTCATGTCTACAAATCAAAATCTGAAAAGCGAGAGCAAGAGCTAACTGGAAGAGCATGAAATGAATGTTGTCTTCCTCTTCTGTGTAGGAAAACACTTTGGTTAAAATGGATTCTTCTCCAAAATGTAATGTTTCATTTATAAGAAAATGTAGATTTGTATATGGCTCATAATTTCTTTCAGCCTTATCAGGTTCAAACCAATTATTTTCTTAACAAAAAGTAGGTAATTCAACCCTTGTATGTGTTTTCTCAGACACTGAAGGTTTCAAGCCACCCTCCTGCCAATTATTACATATTCCTTCCTTTTTTCGGCCCATTAAATGGCAAGTATATTCTCATTGCCTTTCATGCCTCTCTCCTGTACCATTCTCTCACAAATATCCTCTCATGGTCCATCGTTCTCTATAGCTGGATTGCTATGTCCTCTTTCCAGGAAATACCAAATTAAACCACTTTTCAAGTTGTTAGCAATTCTTTGTTTCACCAGTACTCACAGTCACTCCTCGGAAGGAAGATGGGGCAATCTACTTCTGTAGGATACTGTCTTGGAAACCCAAGGAGGGGTCGCTATGAGTCAGGTCCAACTCGACGGCAAACAACACCACACACATACACACTACCATTTAAAAACCCATTTGCATCAAGTCATAGTGACCCTATAGGACAGAGTAGAACTGCTTCAAGGACTTCCAAGGCTATAATCATTATAGAAGCAGGCTGCCACATCTTTCTCCCGTGGAGCAGCTGGTGGGTTCCATCACTGAACTTTCAGCTAGCCACCAAGTCATAAGTACTATGGCACTAGGGCTTCTTAGCATTTATCATATTGTTGTTGTTGTTGTTATGTGCCGTTGAGTAGGACCCAACTCACAGAGACCAGAGACCCCGCCTTGGGTTTACAAGGAGGTATCACTACGGAAGTAGATTACCCAACCTTCCTTCTGAGGAGGTGGCTGGTAGGTTTGAACCGCCAGCCTTCCAGTTAGCAGTCAAGTGCCTTAGGCACTACACTACCAGAGCTCCTGCATTTATCATAATGGCTGAAAAATAGTATTTGTTTAACCAATGTAACATTGGATGCTGTTTAAAAAGACATCATGAAAACAGGCCTCACATTCTTTCAAATAAACAATGGATAATCAAAAGAATCTAAAATAGAAGAAATACTAAGTATCACTGTAAACAATGGAAAAGTGCCATATCCCTGTCCCTGAATGCTAGGAAAGAGAACTATCATTAAAAAATAAGGAAAAATTACCCTGGCCAAATCCACTAATAGCAACATATTTGGAAGAATAAAGGGGCAAATATGAAAGTCATCATACAAATGATGACTCACTCTTTGGCTAGAAAAACCACTAGACAATCCCAAGCTTCAAAAGGCAGATACTCCCAAGAGAAAGCATCAGATTAGTAGTCTGGGGGTACCTCAGTAGATAAGAAAGGTAGTTATAGGTAGACATGCATGGATACTGGGCCAAACTAAAATATGGATACCAAAAACAGTCCCAAGTAGAACATCTCCAACAATCACAGGGAAAAAAGGTCTGTTTCTGATCCTCCCCATGCCATTATTGGGGCTCACTTATTCTCCTCAGGCTGCTGAATGCTGCACTACTAACATCCACTTACATGAACTAAATTTCCCCAAAGGGAAGATTGTGTTAGCAACCAGATGGAAAACTATAATAAGAATTGGCGTTATTTATTGAGCACTTACTATATATTCAATATATTTCCCCAAAGAACAACTCTGTACCAAGCACATCTATTATTTCCTTTAAAGGGAAATTGCATGCATGATCATTGAAGGATTGGAAAATGTGTTTATAAGAAAACTCCTTGGGAGAACTGAAATAAGGACAGGGCTTATATAAATATTTATGTATTTTTACAGAGAAAAAACATAAAATCATCATTGGAAGATAAAATAATATTTCATAAATTAACAACATATTTTTAAAATTCAAAGAAAAGCAATAGTTATAATTTGCTACATTTTTTCAGTATAATGCTTAAGAAAAATGATAATTTACTTTAAAAAATAGAAACTAAACATTCAAGTACCTATGAACATTAATGAAAATGCATCATAATCAGCCAATGGAATAGTCAATACATTCCCAAAGAATAAACTATGCAGGCTGTATTTTCTGACCAAATTTACTGATAAGTGAAAGGAATGAAAATGTTTTAAGTAAATAGTTCAAAATTTAATTTCACAGGAAAAGTATTCTTTTGAAACAGAATAATCAACTGTAATTATAGAGTACTGAAACATATAAAAATGTATGTGCTACATATCAAAATATATGACATGTTGCCAAAATTATATTAAGGAAAATGTATGGTCATAAATACATTTGTTATTAAATGAAAAAGGTTTAAATGTATTTGAGTGAATCAATTACAAAAACTGGTAAAATAAATTTAGGATGAATTCTTAGAGTTCCAATAGTGTTAAAAGATAAGTCATGTGATACATACTTTTAGAAAGATCTTACCTTTCAATACAAGATTTCACTTCTAAGAACTCATCCTAACTTTGTTTTATCAATATGATGCATAGTAGGAGCCCTGGTGGTGCTGTGATGAAAGTATTCGGCTATTAACTGCAAGGTCTGTTGTTCAAATCCATCAATCACTCTGTGGGAGAAAGATGTGTCAGTCTGCTTCCGTGTAGATTGCAGCCTTGGAAACCCTGTGGTGCAGTTCTACTCTGTCTCTTAGGATCTTTATGAGTCAGAATCACTTCTACAGTAATGAATTTATTTTTTATGATGTATACTGGCTTCCTGAAATTTGTACTAATGCATAATCCCAATATAAGTGTGAAAATGATTTGTTTACAATGCCCTCTCTAAAAAGATATTATTAAGGATATAATTGCAATAAGTGAGCTCTGGTGACATAGTGTCTAAGACATTTGACAGCTAACCAGAAGGCTGGCAGTTCAAACCCACCAGCCACTCCTGAGAAGGAAGATTGGGCAATCTACTTATGTAGAGACTGCCTTGGAAACCCAAGGAGGGGTTGCTATGAGTTGAATCGACTAAAGGGCAGTGAATTTTGTATTTTTGGTTTTAATTGCATGAACGTTCATTGAAGGGTTACTTTTAATGATGAAAATTTGGACTGCTAATAACCCTTCTCCAGAGGCAACAAAATGGATTATGTGATTCCCTCCCATAATCCCTCACCTTATCTTGCTCCCCTTTCTCACAATTCCAACTAACACCCACCCACACACACATACACACACTATTTGTGTATTGTAAGAAGAAAAATACTAAGTCTTCAAGTTGCATACTTGGTATGAGTACAACTTCATAATAAAAGATAGATATATAGACATTTTTTTGAAGGGTATAAACAAAACAAAGAAACCAAAACCACTGCCATCAAGTCGATTCTGATTCACAGCGACCCTATAGAACAGAGTAGATGTCCTATATGGCTTCCAAGGCTTAAATCTTTATGGAAACAGGCTGACCCATCTTTTTTCTGCACAGTGGCTGGTGGTTCAAACCACCAATTTGGTTGGCAGCTGAATGCCTTAACCACTGCACCATCAGAGCTCCTTTTGAAAAATATATATGTATGTGTGTGTGTGTATATATGCAAATGCTTTCTTTTACGTAGTCAGTATTGAATCTGTGATTTCAGGGAAAACTAATTATCTGAGTTTTCAAGTTGCAAAATACCTCCTGTTAAGTATAGAGAACCCCAGTTTAATTGTCTATGACTCAATACTACCTAAAGTGTTTTAAAGCCATTAACATCGGATGAAGGAAGGGGACATCCACTTCTCAGAGTATTAACCAGTGAAAACCTTGTGAATAGCAACGAAACACTGTCTGGTATAAACATCTGAGGACAAACAAAAAATTAAGTTAAAGCTCCCTGATGGTATAAAGCTAGTCAATGTGGCAATACAATTAAAAGTTAAGTAAGGCTCAAGTTTATATAGATGCGTCCTGTGTTTGACAAGGGTAAAACTTAAGTGCAACAATTTTCCAGGATCATATGTCCAATAATTCATCAGGGTCTAACCCAAAAATCTCACTGCCATCGAGTCGAATCCAACTCATAGCAACCCCTCCTTGGGTTTCCAAGGCAGTATCTCTATGGAAGTAGATTGTCCCATTTTCCTTCAGAGGAGTGGCTGATGGGTTTGAACCATCAGCCTTCTGGTTACCAGTCAAATACCTTAGGCACTACACCACCAGATGGAATTAAATTTTAGAAAGAGTCCCTCTTCAGGACCAAAGCAAGATTCTATCTCCTATCTTTAGGGCATTAAGATTACATAAAACGGAGTAATAATTTAAGTGCCCATGTGTCTCTCTGTTGAAGAAAGCTTAATTTTGAAGAAAGAACTCAATTAAAGCAAATTCTCTTCTTGTCTAAATCCCCTACCATTCCAATATATCCCACCAACACCAGCAGCAGCCATTGACACAACCACTAGTCCTACATTCTCAAGCCCACTTTATTAACAAGTACTAATATAGACAGGCAATACACATTCCTGGCCTCGCATCTGTAGGGCACAAAGTTGGTCTGATAATTTAAAGTACAGGAGCTGGGATGCTTGAGATGAATGAATCTACCTACTGCCTTCACCTCACCTGTGTTCTTCCTTGGTTTCTTCCTAGGGCTGCTGTTTCAGGGCTAGATTCTTGTTTTGGATTTCAGTTGTCTGACATCTGGATTACCCATGACAACCACATCTCCCCACAGGCTGTGTCATGTTGATCTAACCCCACTATTTGATGCTAACAATCAGCTGACATCACTTTCCACTCTTGCTTAAAGAAACCAGTGCCCACCCATAGACCAATCCAAAATTTCAAAGAAAATTACAGTTGAGTTGACACAAGTCTTTGAACAATAATATGGACTGCAGCTCACCTCCTCAGGGACCAACCCAATGTATAATTCAGTTCTCCACTCACATAACTAGTCACTGCCAGTAAATTCCAACCCATGGCAACCTCATGTGTGTTGTAACGGAACCTTGCTCCTTGTAGTTTCCAATGGCTGATTTTCCAGAAGTAGAGCACCAGTACTATTATGAAGACTGAACAAAGACTGGCCATGAGGAGCTAAGACAGTGATGTGCATTGTCTCCATGACTCTATAGAGATATTTTAATCACTGTGACCCACATCTATGAAATAGGAGCAATTACATTTATTCTCCCACCTCAGGGACTTAAAGGGTTTATTTAGTGTTTACAAAAGACAAAGACTTCATCAAATAAAAATTTAGTAAGTACAGAGGATCAACTTTATTATAAAGGAAATGTCAAGCCAAACTGTCAACCTTTTAACAAGAAGTCAAAGAACTATTTTACAATGATTTCTTTATTAAAGTAAAAATATTTTTAGATATTCCAGTATCTCAGTCTTTCCTATAATATCTATTTTATTTCTCAGAAAAAAAAAGACAAAATGTATTGCCCAAATAAAAATGTTTAATGTAGAAGAAAAGAAGCATTGTCTTCAATTTTACTGTTACAGGTGCCTTTCTGCAAGTTAAAAATATGAGCACATAAAAAATAAATAAATAAGTAAAATATCCTTAATTGTATTCTATAAAATAATTTATTTTAACTCAACTCTGGAGGACTGTGATTTTGTGTATATGTCAAACTAAAATAAGTTGTTTCTCTTAACTGTGAAGCTACTATATTAGCAGTACAAGTCCAAACATCAAATTTACTTGGTTTTTAATGTGTGAATAGGATTTCCCAATTCTTACCTTAAATTTAATTTAATAGCATGTCCTATTGCCCTTTTATAGCATTTTTCTGTGCTTCAAATATATCAATTGTCTTTAATCAGGCAAAGATCTAAGCTGTCATTTCAAATGCAAGATTTCTAAAACCAAATAATATCTCTAGCATGGAGACATTTCTTTCCCCAAAATTTGCTGCTTCTATTTGATGATTCTAAGTATTCTACAATGTGTGATTTTTATGTTATCAGCACAGTTCTACAGAAAGAGCTTGATTTTTTTTTTTTAAGAGATCAATACTAAAGGACAAAGAACATTAACTAGAGGAAAATTAAAGCTTTTTAAATAGTAGAACTGTTGGCTGAAACACATTGGGTAGAAGTGTTTGGGTAGAAATAGCATTTTACCAAGATGCTGTGATATTTTGTGCTAATATTTCACACCTAAGGTGTTGTTTTCTTCATGCAGAGGCAGCAATCGGTTGGAAAATAGAGACAACACAAACTAACACACTTTTTTTTTTTTTAATCTTAAGGCTTAAGCTAATTTTCTACATGATGATTAATGCTCTAATCAAGATTCTAGGGATGAAAATTAATCATTTCGTCAACTGAATATGGATTGTATGTGGATGGAAAAATGTTATAAATCAAAAAGAGAGAAGTTGGAACACTTAAAAATCCTAAAAATATTAATTTTTAAAAGACATCCCTGTCTATCTTTCCTTTGGGTGTTTCTTGCTAAAGTTCCAAACCACTATTTATTCATTACCTTGCTTTGAGTAAAACGCTTAACCACTCTGGCCTTTTTGTCTACATCTCTTAAAAAATGATACTGAAACCAAAAAACCAAACAGTATTTATGAATAACTCCTTCTCATAATGTAAAGGGTAATGATTCATTAGGAGCCATTAATATTTCAATGTGCCATATAGCCTCAAAAAACCAAAGGGTAAGGAGACTATCCAGTGCTATCTTGAAGTAAGGCCCCACTACATGGCAGAAGAAGGGAAGGGAGAAGAGAGAAAGCTTTAGATATATGCATTTTTCTGTTGTGTGCGCAGAGTTGATTCCAACTCATAACAACCCTATATGACAGAGTAGAATTGTCCCATTTGGTTTTCTCTGCTGAAATATTTATGGGAGCAGACTGCCACATCTTTCTCCTACAGAGCAGCTATGGGATTTGAACCACTGACATTTTGGTTAGCAGCCAAACACCTAACCATTGCATCACCAGTGCTCTGATACATACTCTAACCTCCTTTATATGAACAGAATTATCAGAACAGGGAAGTAAATTAAATAAATTCAGATGAAAGTCACAAACAGAAATGGGGTTTAGGGCCAATATACAATTGGAATTTCTGGAAAGAGACCATCTCACAGAACACCCACATGCATACATACACTAAAGTAGGGCAGCTGCAGTAAAATAAAATCAGCACTGCAGCACACATTTAGCTTGTCAGAGCACCTTGCTCTATAGATCATATTGAAGCTGTCCAGAGGTTCAGATGTACCCTGGAGAAGGATACACATACTTAATGTAGCTGATATTGCTGTCTACAAAGTTATCCATGGAGAGCAGCTGCCGTTTGGGGGCAGGAGAGTGATGAAGACTGTTAGCAAAGTATTTCAACTCACACAACTGCAGTCTGCATTAAAATCAGAGTAACATACAGTACTGGCAAGACAAAGTGGGCTTCCATTCACAGGGATGACCATGTCTGTCTTGAGAAAAACCAGCTCTGGGTTAACAAGCTATAGATTGAAGGGGTTGGCTGTCACCAGGGCATCAGGGATCCAAATGAATGTGCAAGAATCAATCAGTATACAGCATTTCTCAGGCAACTACTATTGATCTCAGGTCCAGCACAAGTTTTAAGTAGGCCTCTGGTTGCCATTCAGTTGATTCCAATTCATGGCAACCCCACGTGTGTCACAGTTGAACTGTGCTCCATAGGATCTTCAATGGTTGATTTTTTTGTAAATAGATCACCAGGCATTTCTTCCAAAGCACCTCTGGGTAGATTCAAACCACCAACCTTTCCACTAGCAGCTGAGTTCATTAACTCACCCAGGGATTCCTTAAGTAGACCTAGTTAAACTGAATAAAAAGATTTATACAGCATGCTTGGAGAAGAGAACTTGTTAGAAATGCAAATTTTCAGGCCCCACTTGCTGAATTAGAAATTCTGGAGGAGGCACCAAAATCTGTGTTTGTACCAGTTTTCCAGATAATCTGATGAACCTAAAGCTTCTCCTTTATTGTACTTGATTATCATTATGGTATCTCATTCAGTATACAATACAAGAAGTTTGAAAATATATTGTGGTGAATTTGTATGGTATCAATTTAATTGCTCTAAAACAATATTACCCAGAATTCCCTTCCCTGCATAGCTTGAGATAAGTGCAGGCCACAGAGACCTTTAGAAGTTGGAAGTAGAGTAAGCACTATCTTGCTTTGCATGCCCTGAATGTCAGAAGAGGGCAAGAGGCACTGTTGCAGATCACATAAGCGGCTTATCTTTTGGCTCACCTGCTTGGTGTGGGTAAACTCACTGCTGTGGAGTCGGATCTGACTCATAGTGACCCCTCCTGGGGTTTCTGAGGTGGTATCACTATGGAAATAGATTGCCCAACCTTCCTTCTGAGGAGTGGCCAGTGGGTTTGAACCACCAGCCTTCTGGTTAGTAGTCAAATGCCTGAGACACTACACCACGAGAGCTCCCCTTGGTGTGGGTAGCAGGCCCCCATTACCCATTGCCATGGAGTCAATTCTGACTCACAATGACCTATACAACAGAGTAGAACTACTCTCATAGGGTTTTCAAGGCTTGTAATCTTCATGGCAGCAGACTGCCACATCTTTATTCTATGGAGCAGCTATTGGGTTCAAACCATTGACCTCTTGGTTAGCAACTTATTACTTAACAACTGCACTTTAAGAATCCTTGTGTAGCAGCTACTTCATAGAAATTGTATCACTTCTGAATGTCTGACACCTGGACCAAGAAAAAAAGGTGTCAGCTTTTCAATCAGTTTCATTGAAGTCAGAAGCATGGAGATGGTGAGAGACTAAAATAAGTTCCAGGCTGTATTCACTGGTTTCAGCTCAACCTCACAAGTTTGGGTGTGTCCTTCTTTCTCCCACTTTATATCCATCTTTCTTCTGCAAATGCACACACAACACAGTAACAAAGACTAGGTAAAGCAGCCCACATACTTGTGTAAAATCAAATGCCTATAATAAATCCCTGTTTACATCTCTCCCCCAGAGGTTCTGCCTCTCGAATTGCACCTGACTGATTTATAAACAGAATCTGATACCATTTTAGGAAATACTTAATTGGCAATAAAGTCAGAAAGATGAGGTGGACATTGAATCTTTTTACTTTTACTAAATTCATTCCTTATATTATCTTTACTAATGTAGTATATGCTCTGTCCTTGAATATTTATAGTATAATATATTTTGTCTTTTTTCAAAATCTCTCTCCTGAACATTTCTTTTTATGTTCAGAACACTTTTGTTTTTTCTTTCATCTCACTGCCTTGCTTTTCCTATGCTTTAGGCCCTGCTCCTATTCTACTATCTTCAGATACTGTGAATAATTCCTTCCCTTCATTATGTTATATATTGCCTTGAAGGTACAGGTGTTACAATAACCAGGTCTCTTCTGAACATTGTCTTTTCTAAATGATATTAATTTATTTTCCAGAGTTTCAAAGTAGTCTCCTATCTTCTGATGCTTAATTATTTTTTTTCTTCTCATTTATGCTGTTGTTGTTGTGTTATATGCCGTCGAGTCAGACCCGACTCATAACAACCCCTCCTTGAGTTTCCAAGGCAGTATCACTATGGAAGTAGATTGCCCGACCTTCCTTCCAAGAAGTGGCTGGTGGTTTGAACCATCAGCCTTCTGGTTAGCAGTCAAGTGCTGTTCATGAAGGCTTTCATGAATGAATTAAAGATTCTGATTGGTTTTCTTTTATTTCCAAAAAGACTATCCATCTTACTTCTCAAAATACTACCATTTTTTTTTTGTTGTTGTTCATTTTACATAGTTATATAGAAATGAATATATGCAGAAAATAATCTTTAAATTCCCAAATAATGAGGGGAATAAATGGTACTTTAAGGTCTTGGATTGTCATTGTTGTTGTTGTTGCTGTTGTTGTTATGTGCCATCAAGTGGGACCTGACTCATAGCTATCCCTCCTTGGGTTTCCGAGGCAGTATCTCTGAGGAAGTAGATTGCCCCATCTTCCTTCTGAGGATTGTCATTAAGCAGTGCTTAATAACCCCAAGGACACATGGTTTTCAAAGAGTGCAAATTATGATGGATAAGAAAAGGGTCATGTTGACTAATTGGTTAAACAAATAAAAGCTCCATATTCTTACAATAAAAAGTTTAAAGACAGTGAAAGGAAAATTTGCACCAAATATTTTCCTATTTATATTTCAGCTGGAATGTCCTATTTTGTTTCTTAAAAAGTAGACTCATCGAGCCCTCTAACATTTCTATAGGGTGACTTATGTGCCTGGAGCTCTGGTAGCATAGTGCCTAAGGCACTTGACTGCTAACCAGAAGGCTGGCAGTTCAAACCCACCAGCCTCTCCTCAGAAGGAAGATTGGGCAATCTACTTCCATAGTGTTACTGCCTCGAAAACCCAAGGAGGGGTCGCTGTGAGTCGGGTCCGACTCAATGGCACATAACAACAACAACATGTGCCTGGAACTGTGGCATGGGCATATATTTTGATGAAAATCCAAGACATGGATTGGATTTTCATCCATATCTTGGATTTTCATCAAAATCATCATATCTGAGACCAATATGTAGCCGATACCTTCAACTTATAGAGAAGCCCTTGATACACTCCTGAAGGACTGACTAAATGGCGGCTAATCTGCTGCATCAATCTGACTCTTTTCTCCATCCCATATATGACAAGAACCAAGATTTGTTGAGGAAATTTTCTTTGACAGATTTACTAACATTTCAGACTGGCTGGCTTTCTCCTTACCTCCCCAAGTGAGCACAGATAGAACATGCCATCCTTTAAAAGAGGCAAATTGGAGTTATATGTCCAAGCAAGGTATTTGTAGAGGAATTTGTCAGCCTGTCCTTTGCTGCCATAGGAGCAGAGTGAAAGGATGTTTCTCAAAAAGCCTTAAAATGTATCCTCTGGAATTTATGGAACATTAAAAACAATGTCAATGCTTTCTTCTCTTCTGTAGAAGTCTGAAAGCAAGGGGCAAGCTGTAGCAGCCTACAGAGACAGGATAAGGAGAAAGGAAAAGAGTGGGAGCAAGCATAACTGAATTTCCCTTTGACCAAGGTAGCCAGAAACTGTCAGTATTGAAAATATGTCACTACAAATGCTACCAGGGCAATGCCATAGTTGTGCCTTTAGTGCAAGAACCTGGAGAGGAAGGTGAATTAAAGAGATTAACCAGTAAAATACAACAATCTCATCAGGAAATGGGATGTTGAAGCAATGAAAGGGAGTAGAGGAATGTTTGCCTGAGAACTCAACAAATGGCCACAAAGAGTCAGCATGTTAGTTCCACCAGAAGGGGGAACCAACCTGTTGCTGTTCTGGTAACTCCAACTTATGATGATCCCATGTGTATAGAGTAGAACTGTGCTCCAAAAGGTTTTCAGTGACTGTTTTCAGAAGTAGAGCCCCAACCCCTTTTTCTGAGGTGCATCTGGGTGGGCTCAAACCTCCAAACTTTTGGTAAACAGCCAAGTATGTTAACCATTTGTACCACCCAAAAACTCCACAAAGAGAAAGGAAGGTCTAATTCGCATAGCTACACCCCTATAAATCTTCTACTAATCATTTCTCCCCTTCACCCTGACCACAGCCCTGGTAAGCCCAGAACCCACAGAGGAATGGAAGATGCAGAAGATAACTGAGATTAAAAAACAACAACAAAATGGACAAAGCTCTCCTTTCCCACTACTGGCCCCCATTTCAAACCAAACTGATCTGGGAAAGGAGGGAGAAAAAGTGAAATGGAAACAGAAGTTTGATTAAGTTGATTGGATACTCTGGAACTAGATTGAGAGATAGAGGTGATCAGAAAATCCATGAGATCTACTTTAGAAATGGCCAATTAAAATGGGAGAAAGATCACTGCATCAGGTTACAGTGGCAAACAATAGATAAAACAAGGAGGTTTTCTGATTTTGTCTGACCAAGTTCAGACCAAATAATAAATCAGTTACACATAAGCATAACAAAATTTCAACAATGCTCAGGAAGATTTTGCTTCAAAGAAGACAATTGGCCCTTCATTGATCAGAATTATCTAAAAACATGAAGACCTGAAATCCATTAAATGGAGAAGAGACAGTCTCTTTAACAAGTGGTGCTGGAAAAGCTGGATATCCAATTGCAGAAAAAATTAAACAAGGTCCATACCTCACATGACATACAAAACTAACAGGAGATGGATCAAAGACTTAAATGTGAAACCTAGAACTATACAGTTTCTCAAGGAAAATTTAGGCTCAAACTTAAGGGCCCTATTATATGGCATAAATAGACTATCAAACATAAATGAAAATATGTACACAGCAGAAGATAAACTAGATGATTGGGATCTTCTTAAAATTAAATTCTTAATGCACATCAAAAGACTTCTTCAAAAGAGTAAGAACAGAGCCTACAGTTTGGGAAAAAATATTCAACAATGATATATCTTACAAGAGACTTATCTTTCAAATTTCCAGACAACTCCAATACCTCAACAACAAAAAGACAAACAATACAATAAAAATCTGGGAAGAAGACATGAATAGACACTTCACCAAAGATGATATTAAGGCAGTGAACAAACACATAAAAAAATGCTCACAATCACCAGCCATTAGAGAGATGCAAATCAAAACAACGATGAGATATCATCTCACCTCAGCAATAAGAGCAAAGTTCAACAAGACAGAAAATAACAAATGCTGGTGAGGTGGAGAGATTGGGGCTCTCATACACTGCTGGTGAGAATGTAAAATTACACAACCATTGTGGAAAACAGTATGGCTGTTCCTTAATAAGTTGGAAATATAAATATCATTTGATCTAGCAATCTCACTACTAAGTATACATCCTAAAGAAGTGAGAACCAGTCACGAATAGATATATACATACCCATGTTCTTTGTAGCATTATTCACAATAGCAAAGAGAAGTAAGCAACCTAAGTGCCTGTCAACAGATGAATAGATAACCAAACTATGCTGCATACACACAATGG
The DNA here is from genome assembly GCF_000298275.1 of Orycteropus afer afer. NCBI lineage: Eukaryota > Metazoa > Chordata > Mammalia > Tubulidentata > Orycteropodidae > Orycteropus > Orycteropus afer. The sequence goes on along the minus strand of NW_006921689.1, from coordinate 2,469,435 downwards.
AATATTGAGCCACACTAAAGAATAATGAACAATCTGTGAAACACCTCATAACATGAATGAACTTGGAGGACATTATGTTAAGTGAAATAAGTCAATCACAGAAGAACAAATATCTTATTAATCCACTATTGTAAAAAGTCAAGGAAAGGTTTACATATGGAAGGAAACTTACTTTGTTGATTGCCAAGGATGGGAGGATAAAGGAGGGAAAATTGTTAGATAGATAAGAGATAAGTATTGATTTGGGTGAAGGAAAAGCAATATACCAAAATCCAGTGACAGGCACAATAATACTAAGTAAAAGGAAGACATGGAGTGCTGCACAATAGGTACAGATAATAAAGGTAAACACTTTTACATATGCAATACTGTATTATCAGTAACAACAAACATTAATCTATGGGTGGATACATAAAGTTAAATGATCGGGTATGTCTAGACAAAAAGAAAATTACCCATGACCATTTATAAGTTTGGCAGATGATATTTCTACATACATATTTGTATGTGCTATGAGAATGTCCATATATATAATAGAGCTAACAGGAGGAAAAGTTATGACTTCTTAGTCACAGCCAAACACCTTGAGGGAGTGAGTTCCTAGGCCCACAGGCTTGGGACCATTGTCACAGGGGCCAACAAGCTCAATTGGCATTACATACCACACAAAAACATTTTACATCCTACTTTGGTGAGTAGTGACTGGGTTCTTAAAAGCTTTCCAGAGACCATTTAGGATGCAACTATTGATCTATCCTTGTCTAGAGCAAAGAACACAGAAGAAAATCAAAGACACATGGAAACAATTAGTTCAAGGGACTAGTGGACCATGCAAACCTCAGCCTACAAGACCCTGAGACCAGCACTAGATGGTGCCCAGCTACCACTGTCAACCATTCTGAAAGGGATAAGAATAGGAAATCTTGGACAGAGTGAGATAAAAAGGTGGAATGTAACTCAAAATCATAAAAAAAGACCAGGCTTACTGGTCTGATAGAGCCTGGTGAAACCCCTGAGACTATGGCCCCTAGTCACCCTTCAGGCCTGGAATTGAACTCACTCTTGTGGCCTCTAACTAACCAATAAACAGTTCTACTGGTGAACATTTATATCACATAGGTATATTCCTTAGAACAATCTAACATGGGAGATCAAAAGGGCAGTATTTGCACAAGAAGATAGCTCTGAGGGCAGGAATGCATAGAAGAGAAGGATACAGGGAAAGGGTGACCACAGGGAGGAAATGGGAAGAGTGCTGTTACATTATAGGAAGTGCAGTCTGTATCTTGAAACAAAATGTGTTTGAATTATTGAATGGAAAATGAATTTGCTCTTTAAACTTTCACCCAAATCACAATTTTTTAAAAATTCATATATAGTTTTTCTATTCTAGAACTTCTATGTAGTTTGTTTTCAGAATTTCTATTTTTAAGCTGATATTGGTACCTATCCTTCATATATATATATATATATATATATATGAGAAACATATAAAGGAGATTTTGAACAATTTCCTTCACCATATTTATGCAGCAAATACATTGGGAAAACATACACAAACACACAGACACATACACACCCAACTTTTGGCAAGAAATTTTTTAAAAGTATACATACAAGCAATACTTTAATCACCAAAATTATTTCATCAGTTTTCTCTCTTTCCAAAGATTCATATCTGCTGGGGGGGGGGGAGATGGTAAGCCAGTGCTTGACTTGGCACTGCTTTCTCTTGGGGGAGCTCTATTTTAAAGCTGGTGCCCAAGATAGCCTGATGCATGGCTCAAGGCTGCTTTTGCTTGAGGGCAGCTCTATTTTAAGGCAGAGGCCTACAGTAGGTGGGCATGGGGCTGAGAGCTGCTTTCTCTTGGAGACAGCTCTATTTTAAAGTGGGGGCCCAATGTAGGCAGGCACAGAACAGCTAGGAACAACTAAGGGAGAGAAACTTGTCTGCCAGTTTGTCATCCTGCAGTGGCTTATGTGTTTCTGTGAGGCTGGAGGCTATGCCACTAGTGTTGCAAAATGCCAGCATGCTTATCCAAGGTGGTCAGGTTTCAGAGGAACTTCCAGGTTAAGACAGACTTGGAAGATGGAAGAGGTCATCCACTTCTCAAACAATTAGCCAGTGAAAACTTTATGATTAGCAGTGAAAAGCTGTCTGATATATTACAGAAAACTTTATGAATAGCCCTGAAACATTATCCGATATAGTGCCAGAAGATGAGCCCATCAGGTCAGAAGGCAATCAAAATTTGACTGGAAAAGAGCTGACTCCTCAGAGTAAAGATAATCTTAACAATATGGATAGAGTAAAGCTTTCAGGATTTCCATTGGCTGATATGTCACAACTCAAAATGATTAGAGAGAGTTGCAAACATCCATTAATAATTGGAACAAGGAATGTACAAAATATGAATCTAGGAAAATTGGAAGTTGTCAAAAATGAAATGGAATGGATAAAGATCAATATGCTAGGCATGAGTGAGTTGAAATGGATTGGTTTTGGCCATTTTGAATCAGACAACCATATGATCTACTATGCCAGGAATGACAAATTGAAGAGGAATAGTGTGCCATTCATTGTCACAAAAAGCGTGTCAAGATCTGTCCTGAAGTACAGTGGTGTCAGTGATAGGATGGTATCCATACACCTACAAGGAAGACCAGTTAATACTACTATTTTTCAAATCTATGCACCAACAAACAAAGCCAAAGATGAGAAAATTGAAGATTACTTCTGCAGTCTGAAATTGACCAAACATGCAATTAAGATGTGTTGATTATCACTGGTGACTGGAATGCAAAAGGTGGAAACAAAGAAGAGTTACTTGTAGTTGGAAAATATGGCCTTGGTGATAGTAATAATGCTGGAGATTTCATGATAGAGTTTTTCAAGATCAACGACTTATTCTTTGCAAATACCTTTTTTCAACAACATAAGCAATGGCTATACACATGACTTCACCAGATGGAATACACAAGAATCAGACTGACTACATTTGTGACAAGAGGCAATAGAGAAGTTCAATATCTTGTGCCAAAACAAGGCCAGGAGCTGTTTGTGGAACAGACGATCAACTGCTCATATGCAAGTTGAAGTTGAAGTTGAAGACATATAAAACAAGTCTACAAGAGCCAAAATAGGACCTGGAGTATATCCCTTCTGAATTTAGATACCATTTAAAGAATAGATTTGATGCACTGAACACCAATGACCAAAAGCCAGAGGAATTATGGGATGACATCAAGCATATCATGCATGAGGAAAGCAAGGGGTCATTATAAAGGCAAGAAAGGAAGAAAAGACCTAAACAGATGTCAGAAGAGACTCTGAAACTTGCCATTGAATGGAGAGTAGCTAAAGCAAATTGAAGAAATGACAAGATAAAAAAAGCTGAACAGAAGATTTCAAAGAGAAGCTTTGCCAATTACTATAATGAAGAAAGAGAAAGCCAATTACTATAATGAAATGTGCAAAGACCTGGAGTTAGAAAACCAAAAAGGAAGAACACACTCAACATTTCTCAAGTTGAAAGAACTGAGGAAAAAATTTAATCCTTGAGTTGCAATATTGAAAGATCCTATGGGCAAAATATTGAATGATGCAGGAAACATCAAAATAAGATGGAAGGAATACACAGAGTCACTGTACCAAAAAGAATTTGTTGATGTTCATCCATTTCAGGAGGTGGCGTATGTTCAAGAACCAATAGTACTGAAGAAAGAAGTTGAAGCTGCACTGAAGGAATTGGCAAAAAAAAAAAAAAAAGGCTCCAGGAATTGACAGAATACCCATGAGATGTTTCAACACACAGATGCCCCACTGGAGGCACTTACTAGATATGCCAAGATTTGGAAGACAGCTACCTGACTGACTCAATGGAAGAGATCCATATTTGTACCCATTCCAAAGAAAAGTGATCCCACAGAATGTGGAAATTATCAAACAATATCATTGATATCACATGCAAGTAAAATCTTACTAGAAAATTCAAAACTGATTGCTGCAGTATATTGACAGAGAGCTTCCAGAAATGCAAACTGGATTTGGAAGAGGACATGGAATGAGGGATATCATTGCAGATGTCAGATGGATCTTAGCTGAAAGCAAATAATACCAGCAAGATGTTCACGTATGTTTTATCAACTATGCTAAAGCATTCGATTGTGTGGATCATACCAAATTATGGATAATATTGAAAAGAATGGGAATTCCAGAACACTTGATTGTACTCATGAAGAACCTGTACATAGATCAGGAGGCTGTCATTTGAACTGAACAAGGGGATACTGCATGGTTTAAAATCAAGAGGGGAATGTGTCAAGGTTGTATCCTTTCACCATACTTATTCAATTTGTATGCTGAGCAAATAATCTGAGAAGTTGGATTATGTGAAGAATGTAGCATCAAGGATTGGAGGAAGACTCATGAACAACCTGCAATATACAGATAACACAACTTTGCTTGCTGAAAATGAGGATGACTTGAAGCACTTACTACGAAGATTAAAGACTACAGTCTGCAGTATGGGTTACACCTCAAGTTAAAGAAAACAAAAGTCTTTACAACTGGTCCAATAAACAGCTTCACGATGGATGGAGAAAAGATTGAAGTTGTCAAGGACTTCATCTTACTTGGTTCTACAGTGAACACCAATTGAAGCAGCAGTCAAGACATCAGATGACATATTTCATTGGGCAGATCTGCAGTAAAAGACCTTTTTCAAGGAAGAGAAAAGATGTCTCCTTGAAGACTAAGGTGCACCTAACCAAGCCATGGTATTTTCAATTACCTCTCATGCATATGAGAGCTGGACAATGAATAAGAAGACTGAAGAAGAGTTGATCCTTTTGAGTTGTGGTGATGGAGAAGAATGGTAAGAGTTCCATGGTATGCTAAGAGGACTAACAAATCTGTCCTGGAAGAAGTGCAACCAGGGTGCTCCTTAGAAGCAAGAATGGCCAGACTTCATCTCACCTACTTTGGTCATGTCGTCAAAAGGAACCCTTCCTTCCTTGGAGAAGGATATCATGCTTGGTAAAGTGGAGTGTCAACAAAAAAGGAGAAGGCCCTCAACAAGATGGATTGACACAGGTTGCAACCATAGACTCTGGTATAGCAAGCATTGTGAGGCTGGCACAAGACTGGGCAGTGTTTTGTTCTGCTGTGCCTAGGGTCACTATGAGTTGGAGATGACTTGACGGCACCTAACAACAACAATGTGTTGAAGGGAAATTTGTATAAATCAGCTTTTATACTTACTGTTAATTATTGTGATTCATAACAAGCTGTAATGTTTCTGAGAAGATAATTAGCTTGAGATAGTAGATATAAAGCTTGGCACAGTGGTTAAGTGCTCAGCTGTTAACTAACAGGTCAGTAGTTCAAAACCACCAGCTGCTCACAGGAGAAGGACATGGCAATCTTCCTTGAAAACACAATGGGGCAGTTCCACTTTGTCCTATAGGGTCGCTATGTGTCAGAATCGACTCTGTAGCAATGTGTTTGGTAGACAAGGTAGAGGAAGAAAGACATTTCAGAGCCTAGTACAGCTCTTGCTGATGAAGATTAATCGGAGAAAAAATTGAAGTTGTCAAAGATTTCATATTGTTTCCACAACCAATACCAATGGAAGCACCAGTCAAGAAATCAAACAACATTTTGCACTGGGCAAATATGTTGCAAAAGACCTCTTCAAAGTGTTGAAGAGCAAAGATGTCTCTTTGAAGACTAAGATGCACCTAAGTCATTTTGAAAAGACCCAAGCCATGGTGTTTTCAATCACCTTGTACGCATTTGAAAACTGGACAATGAATAAGGAAGACCGAAGAAGAGTTGACACGTTTGAGTTGCAGTGTTAGAGAAGAATAGTGAAAGCATCATCGACTGCCAGAAGAACTAACAGATCTTTCCTGGACGAAGTGCAGCCAGAATGCTCCTTGAAAGAATGGCCAGACTTCTTCTCACCTACTTTGGTCATATTTTCAGAAGAAACTATTCCCTGAAGAAAGATATGAAGCTTGGTAAAGTGGAGGGTCAATGAAAAAGGGGAAGGCCCTCAATTTTTTTTTTTTTTTTTGACACAGTGGCTGCAACGATGGGCTCAGGTACAACAAGGATTTTGAGGCACAGGACCAGGCAGCATTTTGTTCTGTTGTACATAGATTCACTATGAGTCGGAGCCAACTCAATGCCACCTAACAGCAACAGTATAGCTCTTAGAATTTCCTGATCAAAAATAACGTAAAATGTTACTGGTTTTGAGAGCTAAAATGTATAACACTGTTGGCTCATGAAGAGCCCATTCATTCTTTCATTCAAAAAACAAACAAGTGAATTCCTGATTTGTGCCTGTACTCTGTGATATATGTTACAGAAAAGAAAGACAACACTCTTCATCTTAATAATTTTATAATTTTGACAAAAAACAGAGTATAGATAAGTAAGCAGCTCCCATCAACACATACATATATAGAGAGAGAGAGATAGACAAACCAACACACATTGAGGAGGGCTTTTCTAGAGACATCATGTGCAATAGCATAACGATGAAGAGAAACTGGGATGAAGAGTGACTGCTGTATTTTTATACTAAATAGTGAAAGATGAGTAATGTTGTACAGGCAAAAAAAGGAATCGATAGAGCAGTAGAGATATTTCAAGGTGAGTGAAGAACACATGTAAAAACAGAGGTTTCAGAAGGAATGGAAAATGTCAATAGTTCACTCATTTTAGCTGACACAGTAGGTATGTTCAGGGCAGGAGGAGCAAAAGTAAATACAGAAGGATATTAGAAAAGTGCTTTCTCAAACTTTCAGGGCCTGTTTGAGAAGATGAGAAAGAGGAAACATGAGGTGAATTCAGAGAGTCCTAATACTTCAACCTGAAAACTTATCTTTTATGTTTTACATGTATGATACTGTCCACATAAAATTTTAGTTGAAATGCTCTGAGATGTAGAAAAAAAAATCAGGATTTTAATAAATAGCAAAAGGCATGTGGACAGTCAAAAAGCATCTATAAATAATAGAAAAGGTACTGTCTTAGTTATCTAATGCTGCTATAACAGATATATCACAAGTAGGAGGCTTTAACAAACAATTTTTTTCCTGACACTTAGGAGGCTAGAAGTTTGAATTAAGGGTACCAATGCTAGGGGCCAGCTTTCTCCCTCTGTCAGCTCTAGGGGAAAGTCCTTGTCTCTTTTGAGTTTCTGGTCCTCAGCAGTCTTCATGTGGCTTGGCACATGTCTTCCACAGTCTCTGTTTGTTCTTCCTATGCCTGATCTGCTCATTGTATATTTTGAAGGTGTTTAGTTTAAGACACATCTCACAGTAATATGGCCTCATTAATCTAACAAAGAAAAGCTTATTCCCAAAGGGGATTACATCCACAAGTATAGGATTTACAACATGTATTTTGGGAGACATAAGTAAATTTATATAAATACCAAAAGAGACAATAAAGAATGCTAGATCACAAATACAAAAGACATAATACTGTAGATCTTTCTGGAAACTCTTCTTACTTGATGTCTTTGATTCTTATTCCCTACCCTCCTCTTATCCCAAACTGCATCTTAATATTTTCTCTCTAAGGAATTCCAGTGGTGCAATGGTTAGGCACTCGATTACTACTCTAAAGGTCAGCTGTTGGAATCTGCTGGCTGCTTGGTGGAAGATAAGGCTTGAGGATCTGCTCATGAAGAGATAACAGCCTACCAAACCCTATAGGTCAGCTCTACTCTGTCCTATGTGGTCACTATGACTTGGAATCAACTTGATGGCACACAATAACATTTTATTTTCCTGATAACTGCTGTACAACTCCCACCTTAAATATTCATCCAAAATTCATTCATTTGCTAAGCATTTTTTTTAGTGAAAAGGTAAAAATAAATAAAAATGTTCCTGCTTATAAGGAACTCCTCCTCTAACTTAGGGGACAAATGTGGAGACCAGATAACCTACAGTATGATGTGCCAAGTGATGTGTAAATATCATGAATAAAGAGGTTTGAGACCTAGGAATGAAACAACTAACTTAAAAGAAGGGGCATGGTCTCTGGAGTAACTGAGGCTTAGAATAAAATCCCAGCTCTGCCATTTTCTAACAATGTGTTCTTTCTTTTTTAAAAAAATTACTAACTCTATCTACATCTCAATTTTCTCAAACATACAGTGAGGAATAACAAAAGTATCTGCATTACTGAGTCACAGTGAAGACTGACTAGGACTGCAAGTGTGAAGTAATCACCAGTGTGTCTGAGGATATTAAACTTTGGATAAGTGATGGTGATGGTTATCAATGATAAAGGGAAAGAGGAACAGGAGACAGTTTTCCATGTCTCCTTAGAAAACTTACTTCTTTTTATTATGTCCATCCCATTCCCTTGTGGTCATTGCTGTTGTTAGCTGCCATCAACTCAACTCTGACTCATGTACAAAAGAACAAAACACTGCCCAGTCCTGAGCCATGTATACCATTTACTACCCTGACTATATTTTAATTGACTGTATTAGTCCCTTGGTAGTGTAGATGGTTTGCACCCAAATACTACCTAAAGATTGTCAATTTAAACTCACCCAGCACCACTGGGGAAGAAAGCCTGGAGATCTGTTTCCATAAGGAGTGGAGCCAAGAAAATCCAATGGGGAGCTTCCAATCTTTAACACATGGGGTCACCATGAGTCAGAATCAACTTGATAACAATGAGTCATATTGAAATGGTAAAGGACTTTTTAGTATTTGATATTCAGAGAAAGACTTAAATTGATCCACATTTGGGATGATTTTTAGAACTAGACTAGACAGTAGTTTGTCCTACTTCTTCTCCAAAGAAAAAGAAAAAAAAAAAAAAAACATAATGAACCTATTCAAATTGTAATTATATGTTACAAGTAGAATTAGTGTTGAGTATATAATTAAATAACCATTTGGCTGACTGTGTGACTATTTAGTATATTGCTAAAGATATTCTCCTAATTTCTTTAAATGAAGAAAATTTAACAACTGAAATTAAATTCCTCTTCTATGTAGTTCATCAATATGATGAAAGATAAATATTCTTTCGATAATTACTATGGGCTAAGCACATTGCAAGTCCCAGGGTACACAAAGTCAAATAAAAATTCTTTGCTCCCAGTTACTCATTATTGTTGTTGTTGCTGATGCTGTTCAATGTCATCAAGCAGATTACAACTCATAGTGACCCTTGGAGGACAGAATAGAAGTGCCCCACAGGGTTTCCTAGGCTATAATCTTTTCTGGAGCAGATTGCTAGGTCTTTTCTCCAGCAGAGTTTCTGGGTGGGTTCTAACCTTCGATCTTGGTTAGTAGCCTACTATTTAACCATTGCACCACCAGGGCTACTTCAGTTACTCCTGTAGTAGTTACAGTAGTAAGTACTGTAGGAGAGGAGTACATGGCAAACTGATAGTCCACACACTGAGCTTGTAACAAGGAGTTAAATGTGGATGGGAAAAAGAGCGTTCCAGGTAGGGTGTGGACAGATATCTAGCACTAATCCCCAAAAGAGGACACTAATGTTCATAAAGCCTTGGCCTGTGTGTGTGTGAACGTAAGTGTAGGTCCATACTGAATTGTAAATTCCTAGGGCTCAGAGTTTGCATTTTATTGATCATTGTTTCTCCCAGAGTACATTGAGTAGTAGATGTTCAACAGATATTCCTAAATAGATAAATATCTTGGAAGAAGTAATGAAAAATTGTTGTTATTGTTGTTGTTAAGTGCCGTCAAGTCAGACCTCACTCATAGCGACCCCTCCTTGGGTTTCCGAGGCAGTATCTCTATGAAAGTAGATTGCCCCACCCTCCTTTCCAGGAGTGGCTGGTGGGTTTGAACCACCAGCCTCCTGGTTAGCAGTCAAGTGCCTTAGGCACTATGCTACCAGAGCTTCTCATGAAAAGTAGTAATTCTCAAATTATTTTAAAGTTCTATGTTATATGAGATTTAGATCAAGGAATAAGAATAACAGTATTTATAAAAAAGTACATTTTAAAACATCATCCTTGAGGTTTGTGTGAATACCATAGGTTATCAAATAAGTTTGACAATAGGAATTGCAACAAGAATATAAAAAATATAATTTTTTAAATTTTGGAAATATATGATAAATGTTGTCAAGACAGAACTAGCATGAGGCAAATGAATACCAGGTAGGGAAAATAAATGTGTGATATATATCTTTTAAATGTAATAAAAAAAAGGATCATGCTGTGTGTTATAAGCCTGTAGAGTGATGTGATGTGGAAGAGCTCACTTCTACCATTCGGTTTGAGATCATTCCTATAATTCCAGTCAAAGTGGGCCTTGATTCATATTTTTTGCAGAATAGTTTCGTACTGATATAACCCTCCTTTTTTAAAAAATTATGAAATTAAAAGGAAACCTACAAGGCAACAAGTAAATGTTTACACTCCTTAGGATGACTGGTAAGCATGAAGTGGTAGAACAGTACCAAAAGGATATGGATGCTGGAGAAAGTCAGACCTAGATAAAAATTCCAGATCTGGAGTGGGTGACTTTAGGCAAAATCAAGACTCAGTGCTCTCATTTTTTAAGACCACTGGTTGCCATTGAGTCGACTCTGATTCTTGGTTACTCCATGTGTGTTAGCGGAGAACCGTGTTGCATAGGGTTTTCAATGGCTGATTATTTGCAAATATGTTGCCAGGCCTTTCTTCTGAGGTGTTTCCAAGAACTTAAACCTCCAACCTTTGTTAGCAGCCAAGTGCCATAACTATTTGCCCAATCCAGGGACTCCACTTGTAAAAGAATTAACTCTTACTTGGCATAGAGTATGACAAGAAATTTGAAAGAGAACTACTTTGCCAACCAACTGAAAAAGAACTATATTTGTGCTTATTCCAAAGAAAGGTGATACAACAGAATGTCAAAATTATCAGATAATATCATTAACATATTCAAGTAAATTTTTGCTGAATGCCTTTCAAAACTGGCTGTAGGAGTACATCAACAGGGAACTGCTAGAAATTCAAGTCAGATTCAGAATAGGATGTGGAGTGAGGGATATTATTGCTAATGTCAGATGGATCTTGGCTGAAAGCAGAGAATACCAGAAAGATGTTTACCTGTGTTTTATTAACTATGCAAAGGCATTCAACCATGTGGATCAGAACAAATTATGGATAACATTGTAAATAATGGAAATGCCAGAACACTTAATTTTGATCATACAGAAATGGTACAAAGACCAAGAGAAAGTCATTTGAGCAAAACAAGGGGATACTGTATGGTTTAAAATCAAGAAAAGTGTGTGTCGAGGTTTTATACTTTCACCATACTTACTCAATCCATATGCTAAGCAAGTAATCCAAGAAGCTGGACTACATGAAGACACAGCATCAGGTTTAGAGGAAAACTCATTAACAATATGCAATAAGAGGTGACACAACCTTGTTTGCTGAAAGTGAGAAGAAATAATATTAAATATACTATGGATTGCCAGAAAAATGAACAAATCTGTCTTGGAAGGTATACAGCCAGAATGCTCCTTAGAAGCAAGGATGGTGAGACTTTGTCTCGTGTACTTTGGACATGTTACCAGGGGGCACCAGTCCCTGGAGAAAGACCTCACTCTTGGTAAAGAACTGAAAAAGAGGTCATTGAAAAAGAGAAAGGGCCTCAATGAGATGGATAGACAGAGTGGCTGGAACAATGAGCTCAAGCAAAGTAACAATTGTGAGGATGGCACAAGACTGAGCAGTGTTTCGTTTGGCTGTCCATTAGGTCACTGTGCATGAGACCAACTCAAAGGCACCTAAAACAACAATAACAACTCTTACATATCCTTCAGACTTAGCTAAGGTCACCTCCTTACAAAGCCTTAATAGTTCCAAAATGGAACTCTTGACACTTCTCACTCTGCATTCCACAACCACTCAAAACTTGTTTTCCTCATTAGTAAAAGAATCTTCCTTTTACCCAAGAAGAAATACTGTAAATCTTTCTTACTTTCTTTCTTTTGTTAAAATGCCACATCTCCATCACAAATTCCTGTCAGTATTATCATTGAAATAAATCCTGAACCAACCATTTCTCATAACCTTCACCACTACCAAGTTAGTCTAAATCACCATCATTGTCTCAGCCATGTTATAACCTCCTATCTAGTCTCCTTGCTTCTGCTCCTGTCATGGCTTTGTAAGTTATTGTGAGCAGAGATCTGAATGGAGGAAGGGAGCCAAGTGGAGATCTGAGTAAAGATCATTTCAGGTCTCAGGAAATAGCTTTTGAAAAGGCCCTAAGATTGAGGTGTGCTTGGGAAGAACGAAAAGAGCAGCATGGTTAGAGTGAAGAGGTGAACTGTGGAAAATTTTGCTTAAGAGTTTGACAGAGAACAGGACATGTACAGTATTGTAGACAATGATAAGTTTTGGAATTTTTGTTTCCTGTTGGGATGGAAAACCTTTGGAGGATTTTGAGCTAAAAAAATATGCAATCTGATGTATATTTTAAAAGGTTGCTATATCTGTTTTAGGAGCTCTGGTAGCATAGTGGCTAAGACACTTGCCTGCTAACCATACAGCTGGCGGTTCAAACCCACCAGCCACTCCTCGGAAGGAAGGTTGGGCAATCCTACTTCCGTAGTGATACTGCCTCGGAAACCCAAGGAGGGGTCGCTATGAGTCGGGGCCGACTCGACGGCAAATAACAACAACAACAACATATCTGTTTTACAAAGACATGACAGGAGCAGAAGCAAGGAGACTCCACTTAGGGGAGTCTCCCTTCCCCAGTCTTGTTTCTGTTGTATTGCTTAACTTCTCCTGCTTCCCACATGATATGATATATCTGAGCATTTATTTTCTCATTATCTCACCTACTGGATAATAATATCCATGGAAGGAAGAACTGTCTCTCTTTTGCTAGTATCTTCAGTGCTTATCATCCAGATTTAGAATAATAATAATAATAATAAAACCAAACCTAGAGCCATCGAATTGATTCCAACTCATAGCAATCCTATAACAGAACTGTCCCATAGAGTTTCCAAGGCTGTAAATCTTTATGGAAACAGATTGCTTCATCTTGCCCCATGGACTGACTGGTGGACTCAAACCACTGATCTTTCAGTTAGCAACAGAATGCTTCACCACTTTGCCACAAGAACACAATGAGTTTTTCATAAATTTTTGTTGAATGAATAAAGTTTCCTCTGAATTTTGCTCTCACATCCCCTCCAGAGACCCATTTGGTGCTATGATGCATGTCTTTTGCACCCAATACCCAATAGTTTTTTGTTTGTTTTGTTTGTTTTCAATCACTTCTGATATTCACGTTTACTTTCTATGCTCCTCAAACAAATACATGGTCTCTGAAGTCAGGAACAGTGTCTGTCTTGTTCATTGTTATATGTCTAGTGTCAATATCAAAATCTATTGTATGATAAATGCTCAATACATATTGTTAGATAAAATAGTGGTTGATCATAGTGTCCGGGGCCTTTTTCAGTATCAAATAAACGGGTGCTATGATAACAACAACAAATATTCTTATTTTTTGCAACTGGAAACTTCTAAAGTAATGCTTGCCTAAGGAGAGAAAAAAAAAAGCTGATTAAGAAGTAAATATAGATGTGAAAACAAGCCATTTGTCATTTCTATTTTAATTTTAGAAGACACAATCAACTTAATTTAGATTTATCATCCATAGGGTAGTCACTCTGAGACACGGTAGATGCCTGCAGGTTATTTCCAGCGTGCCGGGAGTATTTTTCCAGTAAGACAAAATAACAGGCATTATCAGTATTGTATTTCTTTCTCTTCTTTTCTATGTACCACTGAGCACTAAATTAAAACATAGTTTTAGTCTAGAGCTGTTATTGCACCCTTACTTCCAATGCAGGCTTGAATTTAGGCAGGTATTTACATATGTTCTTGACTAAATAGAAAGAAAAGAGAGAGAAATCATCTGGTGATTGAAAAGCAGTTGGTAACCTTTCAAGAAAGTTGTCAAAAGATTAAACCACTATTTTCAAGAATACAGATAGGAGATGACCTTAATCCTTAGAAAGAGCTGAATTAAAAGATCGTCAAAATAATGAAGTAAAATCTGAATCATGAGTGCCTCCAACACTGTATCATTTTGAATTACAGTTTTTGGTATTCTTCGAAACAGTTATGTACCTGAATTTTATGGGTATGTATGTTAAGGGCATTTATTTTTATTCTCTCTTGGAATGTTATAGTAATTTAAATTACTAGAATCCTAGGTTCTTGTGTTAGTCCGTGACCCATGAATATTGCAGATCTTTATTATTTGAGGAGACTAATGTTATGGCAGTCTTTTATGTCATTAGAGTGTATGTCAACAAGTGCTTTAAATGACAAACTCACTTCAATCTAAACCAGGGTAACAGGTATTATTTTATGGTTAAGATAACCCATAGAACAAGTGGATGATTTGAGAATCAATTATCTCCCTTTTGCAATTATCTTTTCTTTCTTATATGAACAAGGTCAGAAAACTTTGCCTTCTGGGCTCAGACTTTAGTGACTCCATAATTACTATCTATCTTTAACCATTCAAGAAATCTTCAAGTAATAGTGGGTTTTATTCTATGTTGACACACACTTGGAAACTACAGAAAGTATCTCTGCTGACACCTGGTAATAATTTCTGTGAGGTCAACTGAGTGCAATGTGAGTTTGGGTTTGCGGGAGTCTCTCTACATCTCATGACCTTTGACACTTCAGGTCTAAATTTGATCTCAAAGTATTAAATAGTCATTTTACAAATCTTTTAGTTGGAATTTTTTAGAGTGCAAGTGGTTGATAACCCATTATTTCATTTTCTAAGCAACTGCTTCCAAATAAATCAATAGATATACCATGTTGTTGTATGCTGTCGAACTGATTGTTACTCATAATGAAACTGTAGAACTATGCCTTCACATAGTTTCCAAGTTTGAAATCTTTATGGGAATGATCTCCAGTTCTTTTTTCCCACAGAGTAGCTTGTGGATTTGAACTGTGGACCTTTTGGTTAGCTCCTGAGTACGTAACTACTGTGTCACCAGGGTTCCTTAGATACTAAGGATAAACAAGGAAGTGCATGGAAACCACATAACATACATTAATTCTTTTTCAATTAATTTCCTGGGCTTTTTTTAAAACAAATCCCTGATCCCAGTGCTTCTTTGCTTTCCAAAGTCTCACCAGCTTACCACATACTTATAGTTATTAACTTCATATTGTACTCTATTTGACAGTACTGAGCCAAATGCATTTTCTTTAAAAAAAAAAAAAGTCAATTATGTTAATTTTTGTATATGTTTCCATGAGACCAGCCAAAAATAAAGTAGGAAATACTTGACATCTTCAGTAGCAAATGTGTGATAATTAATAGTTCCTCGGAAGGAAGGTTGGGCAATCCTACTTCCGTAGTGATACTGCCTCGGAAACCCAAGGAGGGGTCGCTATGAGTCAGGTATGACTCGACGGCACATAACAACAACAACAACAACTCTAAAGAATAGTCAATTCTAGATAGTCAATAGTTCTATAGAGTCTCTGTGAACAATGCATTAGTGCCACAACTTTGTGCCTTGGGCAACTCAAATTTCCCTTGTTCTGTGTGTGCCCAAGTCTATAATAGATCACGAAAGCACTGGTAGAATTAATTTTGAGGCTACAAACAACTTTTGGAAAGTAGGTAAATTTGCAAATATGGAATTGTGAATAATGAGGTGAGCTGTATATATAAATCTTGGGAGGTAGCATATATTGACTATTTGATGAACAAGTGCACATTGATTTTATCTATTCCAGCCACTCAGGGACTATTTTATTTCCTAGTTCTACACTATCTGTGATGTTTTGGGAGATGATGTCCAGAACTTTTATGTGCCTATTTATATTCTAGGGCACAGACATACCTGCTTATGGAAAGAAAAAAAAAATGCCTAGTAAACAAGTGGAAAAAAAGAATTCCCCTCAATAGTACAGTGGTCAAGTAATAAAATGACAGATAAGCATTTGTCAGAGTTGTCAAATACTATTACTGTGAATAATGCAAACCAATGTAAAAGATTTGTTTTTATCATTATTTGCTTGTTTCTATTGTCAAGTTCCTGATAATATTACGAATATGTATTGGGAAAGAACATTTTGAAAGCCCTAAAAATGACAAGAAAGTGATAACTTCAATGCATCAAATCCACTTACCTTAAGTTAAAAAAAGATAATTCTTGAAGCTCTAATTCCCACTTTGATCTCTTTCTCCCTTTCATTAATAATGGCACTTGGAAATACGTTAACATTCTCAAAGAATAAAAAGAATTCTATTATGAAATAACTCTGACACCTGACATACCTGACATGGCTAAATCTATCGTAAACTTATACTCTCTACACTCAGATCCAAGTTCAGATCTAAGTTCAAAGCTCTAAACTAGCAGCTGTAGTACATTTATAGATTCCAAGGGCACAGCTATGAATTTTTTACTTTTAGATGTATTTTTTTACTGTTCATGAAAGTCGGATCTCATAAATCTGCTCGTTCCCAAAAATCTGCAGCTTTTTGAATAGTGGCCCTTGTATTTCGATTTAAACCAAATGGGACCAAACTTATTACTTCTATTCTGAAAGGTCATTTTTCATCAAGATTGTATTAGAAAATAAATCATTTAAAGCCATCCTTTGGATGGTTCCTTGCATGAATGTCTTAAGAAGAACACATAATAAGAGTTTCTCTGCAAAGCTATGCTAACTTGATAATCCAAAATGGTCTGAAGCTGCCACCTTCTGGCAAATAGGTGATACTTCTTTAAATTCAGTAATCTGCTCAAGTGACATGGCATAAGAACAACCTACACAGTACCTCCATTAATATCAAAAAGAGGTCTGTAGACACGACAAAGGCAAAATGCCAACACCGTGTCCTTGTGTACATGTATGCCTGTGTGCTTTGGTGTA
This sequence comes from Orycteropus afer afer, assembly GCF_000298275.1. Lineage (NCBI taxonomy): Eukaryota > Metazoa > Chordata > Mammalia > Tubulidentata > Orycteropodidae > Orycteropus > Orycteropus afer. Next base: position 2,452,474 of record NW_006921689.1, on the reverse strand, counting down.
CATGTAAACATTATTAATAGATACAGGCTGCAATGATACAGCTCTAGGAATCAAGCAGTTTTCTGTAAAAATTAGGCAAGTACTTATATTTGAGACCAAGGCATTCACAAGCCTAGAAAATGGGAAGTTTATGTGGGATAATACTTCTTAACATAGTCGGTTTTTGTTGTTGTGGTTGCTTTTGGTCATGTTCTGTCGCTTCCACAGAATAAATCATAATTTGGTACTTTATCAGTGGCCTGCTTTGAGGCAAATTAAGTTAAGTCCTTACTGAACAAGCAGAAGTTAAACTTAGAAATCATTTAGAAATATAATGCAAAATATTAACAAATATCTCTGCTTGCTAAATATTCTGGGGGTAGTGGTGGGTCAATGGTAGAATTCTCACCTTTCATGAGAAAGACACTGGTTCCATTGCTGGCTAATGCACCTCTGTCAGTGGACACTCACCTTTTGCCATAATGTTGAATAGGTTTTAGCAGAGTTTCCAGACTAAGACAAACTAAAAAAAAAAAAAGGCTGGCAATCCACTTCTGAAAAACAATCAATGAAAACTCTATGCATCACAACAATTTAGTCCACAGATGATCATAGAGATGGCATGGGACTTGGAAGTCTTTGGTCACTTTGTACATGGATTCCTGTGAATTGGAAGCCAACTCAACAGCAGCTAACAGAGACAACAACCAAATATTCTGAAAGGAAAATTCATATTGTTAAAATATTTTAAGCACATGTATGCATTTTTGATTAACAAAAGTAAAATGATGTCTGTCGGACTTTATTGAAAACCCTGGCCAGGTGATAGCTTTTCTATTTAAAACAAATTCTTGGGATCATTCAGGAGCAAAGCCTGCAGCCTGAGTAAGTGGGTCAACTCTGATAACCTACTGAGCTCCATGAATGACCACTTTCTTGTTTTTCTGAGAAGGCCATTTTCTCTTTGTAATTGCCAAAAGAATAAATGAAAAGCTTTAACATGTTTTTTTCTTTTTTTTTTTTTTTTTTTTGATTTGGGTGAAAGATTACAGAGCAAATTCATTTTCCATTAAACAGTTCATGCACATTTTGTTTTATGTTTCTCTATGTTTCATATAATGCTTTGTTCTGAGTGAAGGGCAGCTGGGTTAGATACTCAGAATGTATAAAATAGCTCCAAGAAAAGAAGCTGACAACTTCTTCTGTGATGCTGAGTAATTAAACAGACCTACAAAGTCTGCTGGCATGATAGAACATAAGTGAAGATTAATGAGGCCTGAAAATGTAGGATCCCATGGTCTCCAAACAATATGCAAGGTGTCTCACCTCAGCGTTCTCCACATTGAACAGCTGCCCATTTACAAGGCAAGCAAAATTGTATTTGTTCCAACTTTGATTCAGAAACAGTTCAGTAAAATCTAGGACACATAAGTTAGCTTTAAAACATATCCTAAAATATCATTTTCTGGTTCCCAGACCATGGTAGTTGGCCTTGCCTTCTTCTTAGGTTTCAGAGTAATCATGAATGAGTTTGTTTGTTCCCCAGTTTCCTTCCCAGTCTGGCTGATCAAGGAGCAGGATCTTACACAGATCCTCACTTACTAGGTGCAGCCGTCAAGATAAGAAGAATTGTATAACCTCATTTCTTTGTCTTTATCCTTTAACCCTAAAGATACAACACTTCTGAGAACACTGAAGGCTTATAGTATCCTTGATGAACTTAAGTGGCTGAAATGAAAGAATACGATCTTCTCAAATTGATTCTAGATTTCTGGATGCTGCAAGTGCTCCATCGATACCCCAAGAAGACAAGAAAAAAAAAAAAGATAGAAAACTGGTTTGGTCTTAATCTTAGCTGGTTATGGGATGTGCACAGAACAAACCCATCTGAGTACATTTTCACAATGCCTTTATGTATGCATCTGTCTTGTTATCAGAAATGGGGAGACAGTTTTGGAGTTGTAGCTATTCACCTAAGCTATGGGCAAAGACCAGAGTGCAGTCTACTTTTGTCACTTTGTGTAATATTAGAAAACATCTGCAAGTGTATCTCTGGAATTTCTTTGTTTTTCATATCTGCCCAGTAAGTCATCTTATTCTTCTTAACATTTTCTTAAAGAGACCTTTGGAATGTTTTTATCCCATTTTTAAACACATAGGTGTAATTTAGGATTCCCGTGTACTTAAATTCTGCCTAGGATTACATGCCTCCTTCTCATAAACATATGCTAACCTGAAATCATTCAAAAGTGGAATTATATAATGTGTTAGACTGGGTTCTCTAGAGAAACAAAACTAGTACAGCTTATAGAGAGAAAAAAAATTATCTTAGGAAAACAGCTCACACACTTATAGAAGTTGGCAAGTCCAAAGTTCTTGGATCAAACGTCAAGCTGGAGGTTTTTCCCGACTCTTGCAGCTGCAGGGCTGAAGAGCTCAAGGTTGGCAGGCAGTGTACTGGCTGTTGACTCCAACGAATGATGAATCCAAGATCTCCAGGTTGAATGGTAGATTGTTCGCTCACGGACAGTTGTAAGCAACACAACAGAATCCTGATCCACAGAGGAATGTCTCTTTTTCCCAGGATGTCCATAAATATACTGGAAGCAGGCCACACCCCTAACGAAACTCCCCTTCAACAGATTGGCTGCTCAAAACGTAATCATCTGATGCCATCATGGGAAGAACCACATCACAACAGCTTAAACCACACAGAATTGTCGTCCAGCCAAGTTGACACACAGCTCCAACTATCACATATATTTAGAGTTTTCTTAATGCTGGACCAACGTATCTCAATGCATATACATATTTAAAACAACATAAATTCCAATAACTAGCAGATACCACTAAATGAATAAACAGTATAAACCATAAGATAGATGAAGCACTATTGCTTCCTCAGATCAGGTCATCTCATTACAGTGTATGCTTAGGTCTCCTTCCAAGTACTTCACATCTCTACTCTCTGTCATTTTCTATAGGCCTTTGGAAACTCCTTGGCCATATATTTATATTTTGGTAGTTTGACACTGGTTAGTTATTCATCAGCTCAAAATTGGTTTCCTAGTTATAGCAGGTGGAGCACAAGCAAGAAGAAACGAAGTGCACAAAGTGGTACGGGATAGAGGAGACAAATGGAAGGTTGAGCTTTGGCTATTCTCCCTGATTAAGAGACTCATAGTGTAGTATCCACTGATCTCTCTCCATCCGAAGTAAAGAAGAGTGAAGAAAATTAAAGACACAAGGAAACAATTGGAACGAAGCACTAATGGACCAAACCTAGATGCTGTCCAAATACCACTACTGATCATTCTGAAAGGGATAATGATAGGAGGTCCCAGATAGAGTGGGAGAAAAATGTGGGAAAAAAAACTCAAAATCATAAAAAAAAAAGATCAGCCTTACTGCTCTGATAGAGTTTGGTGGAACCCCAAGACTATGAACCTTAGATACTCTTCAAGAGTGGAACTGAACTCACCCCTATGACTCAACATTCAGCCAAAACACAGGCCTATAAGGTGAACAATAACACTACAGAGGTACTCACTCAAAACAATCAATCATACAAGATCAAAAGAGCAGCATATCCCAGCGATAAAACTCAAAGGACAGGAATAGATAGGAAAAAAAGGATGAAGGGAACTAGTAAATGCAGGGAGGGAGTGGGAAGAGTGCTGTTAAATTGTGGGGATTACAATCAATGTCACAAAACTAAATGTGTAAGAATTGTTTAATGGAAGGCAAATTTGCTCTGTAAATGTTACCCAAATAACAAATTTTATAAAATTACAAAAAAGAAAAAAAGGAGCAGCAGCAGCCACTGAAAAATATGTTAATAGCATGATGTGGGCAGAATCTTGAGAGCCATTGAAACTGGAAGTTGTGCTTATCCTATGGAAAAACAAAGATTTTTAAGAATTAGGAGCTCTGGAGGCATAGTGCCTAAGGTATTTGACTGCTAACTAGAAGGCTGGCAGTTCAAATTCACCAGTCACTCCTCAGAAGAAAGACTGGGTAATCTACTTCCATAGAGATACTGCCTCAGAAACCCAAGGAGGGGTTGCTGTGAGTTGAATCTACTCGACAGTACTGAGTTTGGTTTCGGTTTTTAACCTATAAACAGAAATAGGCTGAAGAAGGAAGGGCAGATCAAGATTGTGGGAGCTCACGATTGGCATAACATACTACACAAAACACTGTTCCACCTCCTACTTTGGTAGGTAGCGACTGGGATCTTAAAAGCTTCCAAGCAACCATCTAGATGCAACGAAGGGTCTCTCCTCGTCCAGAACAAAGAAAAATGAAGAAAACCAAAGATTCATGGAAACAATTAGTCCTAGTGACTGGTACACCATGCGATCTGCAGCCTATATGACTATGACACCAGAAGAACCAGATGGTGCCTGGCTTCCACTGTCAACCACTCGCAGGGAGGTCTCTGTAGGAGATTCTGGAGAGAGAGGGAGAACATTGTGGGACAAAACTCAAAATCATTTGGAAAACAAAAAAGAGGGGACCAGGTTTGCTGGTCTGATAGAGCCTGGTGGAACCACTGAGACTGTGGCCCCTAGCTGCCCTTCAGGTCTGGAATTGAACCACACCTGTGGTTTGCAGACAAACAAAAAAACAGGCACATGAGTTGAACATTTACCTGAGGTAGATACACTCCTTGGAGAGAACAATCATGGGAGAAAGAAGATCTGTGTATGCACAGGTAGACAGCTCAAGGGGCAGGAATGCATGGAGGGATGGAGACAGGGAAGAGGTAACTATGGGGAGGAAGTGGGAGTGGAGCTGTTGTTTTGGGGTAAATTGTAGTCAATGTCATGAGACAAAGTGTACGTGAACTGCTGTATGGAAGGTGAATTTTCTCTATAAATTATCACCCAAATCACAATAAAAAAGTTAAAAAAAAAGATTGTGGGAGCTCAGAGAACAAAGGAAGAAGTCAGCAAAGGAGAAACAGAATGATATTTTTATGAAAGACTACTGCAACTGGGAGAAAGGCAACAATAGCTGAGCTTGATGAAGACAATCAGTAAAAGGACATAATAACCTGGTTACCAAGGGGATAGGCCTGCTCTGTTGGTATTCTAGGTCTCTCCTTCAAAAAAACCTCAGTTCTTTTTCATTTTAGTTTTTTTAATTTTTTATTGTGATTTGGGGGCAATTTTACAAAGCAGATTTGTTTTACCTACAATAGTCCATAGACATTTTGTTTTGTGACATAATGCTGGAACTCGTATGGTAGAATTTTGCAAGACCAACGACTTGTTCATTGCAAACACCTTTTTTCAACAACACAAACGGAGGCTGTACACGTGGA